>NW_017306866.1:148528-232062 GCF_000935625.1 Nanorana parkeri | reverse complement strand
TTTTATAATAAAGATTTTTTTGATACATATTTTAGTGTGTTGTGGTTTTTGTCATTTAGGCACCTGAACAAACCCAATTATCTACCTGTTTTTCTATTTAGTTTTTATTTAATCATTTAAGCTGGAATTGGACGTTAAGGTTCTTTTTGATTTTGACTAAACCAGCGGTAAGTCTTCTGGCACCTGTACCCTTTTCTGCCCATTACCTGACTTCAAATCAATAGTAAATACATACATTTCTCTTTGAATTTGTTCAACACAAAAGCCTCAGATATTCTAAGAATTATATGCTTCATATAAAGGTGCTTAATTACAATTGGACACATATTGAAATAATTTGATATTTATAGTTTTTTTTCTCCATTAAAATATTTATGTACAGCTGTAAGGGAATGGTCTTCCTGTGCTACACTGGATGTAGCACAAACCTTATTTTGACCATCAGTTTGATTGCTCATTGATAGTTACAGACCTCTACCTACATCAACATAGCAGTCAGAACTGTCATTGAACATAGACAAGCATGTCAAGAAGTTTACAGAACTCCTGTTTTCCAGTTTAATGTGTATAAAAGTTCCTTAGATTCTTGCCTATTTCATATCTGAACTATCCCTAGAACACTGATGTGATGTCATGACCATATTCCAACAATCCACTTGGTTCCTCAACGCCAAACTCTCAAACTCTCTTGGTGATCTTTCCAAGCTCACACTCATATCCATTCATATTTGATCCATAGGGTCAAAATTCTATGGATATCTATCTCCCCTAAACATCCATTTCTGGCAATGACCATTCAACTTTTATCTTATGTACTTAGGCCACTTAGTTATGTTTATGTAACTAGGCAGCAATATAATATTACTGACAACTTTGATAGTTAACGGCTGTTAGCCACTTACATTTGCCTACGTTTTGGGTCATTTTTTTTTTTTTTATTTGATTTGTTATTTCTTGATATTCTCTATACATGTTCCATGTGATCCGTCACTAACAAGGACGCTTTTGTATCACAAATGAAAAAAAATATTGTACACCAATGTCTTTTATTTTTGTTCTGTACTTTTATCACAATAAAAAAATTGACATGCAAAAGAAAAACCCCAACTGGTCAGAAAGCCATTTTAGCCAACTGGCTGTGCTGTTGTAGAGGTAACAGTGTACATAATTTCCGGTCAAAACTTTTGTAGTTTTACTGTGCTTTCTAAGTGATCAAAGGAGGAAGCAGAAGAGGTGGGTCCCAAAGCCAGCCACATGGATTGTATTAAATGTGAGGTTGAGGCTTTATTTTAGAGGAGAAGGTGATATCAGCTAGAGTGAGCAAAGAGGGTGATTGTCAGAAGACCAGTCCTGGCCAAACCAACCATTTTGTGAAAAAGATGTTAATTACACTTCTAAACCCAAATCATAGATTCTCAATGATTATTTTAAGAAAATTACCACTATAGAGATATTAACTAAAATAATGTAAATGTCTGTGAGGACTGCTTGCCTTTGTTGTCAGGACCAGTAACTAAACATTTAGCAAATTTCCCAACTGGTTAAAGTAGCTCACCTACTGTAAACATGTTCCTTCCAATCAAAAGCACTTGTCGTTATCCTCCTAGGAGTTTTCTTAACGCATTACTACAGGAATTTTTTTAATTAACGCTTGCAGTAGGGCTACCCCCGCACTGCAAGGGTTAACTGCTCGTTTGTGTCTAGGTTAACAAGAAAAAGATGTCATCACCCAAAGCTGCAAGACAGCTTCTTCTTAGACTGGTCACCGGGATGTCTCTCTCCTTCTCCTCCTCTCCAGCAGTCTAAGGTTCAGTAAATGATCACGTCTATACACTGGCCATAGACATGGGAATGCGGCGGTACAGTCTAACATGTGGAGGAGGAAGAGACAGTCTTGGAGCTTTGGATACGTATACCTTTGGTATTTTAGCATCTAGATACAAATGAGTACTCTCACTGTAAGGGTTAATTTAAAACAAAAATTGAGTTCTTCTTTAAATGGTCCAGTCCTCTCTAGAGTTTTGCACTGAACTATTAGATTAGGATGGGATTGGTCTGTTTATGAACAACCTTAGCTGACAGGAAAACATTCCAAAATCCATTGTTCTTTGTCTGTGTGATTATCTGTAATAAATGCCTGAAACACCAGTCCAAAACAGAACTACTGGGTATAAGCAAAGACAATGATTGGGTTATGCTGTATATTTTCTGAGAGTGTCTGTGAACCAGAAGAGTACGGTCAAGGGAACTCCTGCAATGAGTTATAATAGTAGGGAGTATAGCATAGTCCACATTTCAGTACCCTTCAACCTTGATTTCTGATCCAGGTTAACATTTAAAAGGTATGTAATGTTTTTAAAAAACACACTTATGATTTTTTTACAATTTAGTTTATCAAGGTACCCTACGGCCTTAATTTCCAATGCAGCGTCGAGATTAACATTTAAAAGGTATGTCATTTTTATAAAAACACTTTCATTATTTTTTTCTCTGTATGAATTTGGACCCATCTCTTAATTGAACAGCAAGATCTCCCTGTGGTGACATCAAGAAAGTCGTATCTTATTCTGTCACCAGCACAGAAGGCAGTAATAAATATAACTAATTCCACTTCCACAATGCGTTTTTTTTATATAGAGCAAATCATTGAAAATAAAATCTTTAATTTATTTCTTTATTCTTTTATTTTTTCCAAGCTCATCTTTAGTGATCAGTGATTTAATTCCAAATTCAGCTGTATTGTAAAAGCATGCTTTTTATTTGCCTAAAACTATGCAGGCACATGAACAAAAACCAAACTATTCATAATTAAAAATTGGAGAATCACAGATTATTTAAATTCAGTTATTCCTAGTTCTCGTTAAGTATCCATATTGTTTCATTCTAGTTTTTAATTAAATAAAGCCCATAAGGGAGAAACAGCACATGACCAACACCATTCATTTTTATGTATTCCATCTATTTCACAGCAGTTGATGGTTGGAGCACATACAAGATAGCAGACTGAAGTTGAAGTCAATAGAAAATGTTTGTTCCATTCTAGAATATCAGCAAACATTACCATTTGTGTATTATGACTTCATATTAACATAAAGTGCACAGAGGCAAATGTTTCATAATGAGCACACACAATTCCATCTCATAGAAAAATGATGAACGACACATGCTTATGTAAAATATGCACCCAGCTGTTTGCAAAGAATGGCTTCCAAATATTCATCCATCAAACTAATGTGCGGGAGCAGATTTTCTCAAATGTTCCTAATAAATGTAAAAATTTTGCTTTCATATAGAGAGGCTTAGAAATTGCACTTGTGATTTTTAGTTATTGTAGGATCACTAATGTACCAAGTTCAGCATATAGCAACTAAACATTATTCAAATAATATTTTTTTTAAAATAAAGAACATTTCTTTTAAAACTGCACCTCTATTCCCACATGAAAAATAATATTAATTTATGTTAAATTATGCCTAGTTATTTCTAAAGACTGGATATACTGAAATTCAATGAATCACACAATATGCCGTTGGGATGTTTAATCATAACATTAGTGTCAGGGACAGGAGAAGATAACAAAGAAAATTTTAAAAAAGTTGTGGATTTTTACAAATTTACCAGCGCTCCAACCAATAATGTTGAAAACATGCAAACATTATTGGTTTGAAAGAGACTCATGCTCTCTACAGTTTGTCAGAAGATAAAGTATATAAATATATTTAGGCACAGTGCTATAACTATAGCCATAGCATCCCAAGTGGCCGCTATAGTGCCTAGGATGGGAGGTGACCCCAATAATGAGGTTGTTGAGAGGCAAATTAAACATAGGCTGTGTGTGTGAACATAATTCAGATCAACAACTATTTAGAGGGGTTGGAGATGTAGCAGTTTAACAAAAAATCCCCTGTAAAGTTTCTAGTTTAGAACAGCTGATTCACAGGGGAATTGTGATGCTTCACCTGCACTCCTTATAGTGTTTGGACCTCGATTAAATGGTTGTTGGGCTTGTAGTGATTGCACGGATGGCCAAAAACATGGCGTCATCCATGCAACCACTACGAGCACTACGTAAGCTGTAAGGAGTACAGGTGACACATCACAATAATACAAGACTCACAGGAGAAGTCTTGGGGATCTTAGTGCTAGACCCAACTGAGATTTGTACTTCTGAAGAATAAAAACACAGGTTTAGCCCTTTCACTGTCAGATCCATTTTTTTTTTACTCATATAAAAATGCGCATTTTTAACCCCCCCAGAATTATACAGTATATAGTATTTCCTGAGAGCAGAGACCCTGTAGAATAACGTTAATTGAGTGCTTATAAACACAATATATTACTCAATGTTTGGTGAAATATAAAAGATGAGGTTGTGCCAAGTAAATAGATACCAAACATGTAATGCTTCAAAATTGCGTGTGCCCATCAAAAGGCAAAACATTATGGTACCCAACACGGTCTATAGGGGATGTTTAAAAGCTTTTACATGTTAACAATTTCGAAATAACTTTTAATAATGGCTTTACAATGATTGCTCTCCCTCTGACATGCAATGCATGTGGCACAATCATTTTAGCACATAGGTACACTTATGAGTATTTGTGTTGGTACTGTGTATGCAAGGTGGGGGGGGGGGCTTTAAAAAATATATTTACATTTATTTTATTTAACATTGAATTTAAAAAAAATTTTAAACTTTTTGTTTTGTTTACTTAACTGTATTGCTATCACATGGGTGACTCACAAGGAGATTAGCCAATGGATGTTCTCCCTGCTGTCTCATCGCCAACAACTGCAATGCCAGGAAGAGCAGGGGTGGTGTCAGATGAGGGGGTACACATTTCAGAGCCCATAGAAGTAATTGTTCAGCTTTCAAGCAACCCAAATCACCAACAGGGTAAAGCTGACAGTCAGTTTTATACAAGTAAAATACAGGTAAACACACTCAATAGCAAAGCAACCAAGAGTCTGTTTTCAGAGGCCCGTTGTCTGTAGTGGCAAATGGGCTAAAGAAGCTTGTATTGGGGTTTTAGAATAATTGTGTGCAGTGGCACTTACAATTATGCCATAATATAATATTATGGTCTTTATTACTATTGTTACTACAACTCATTTTAACTGTTTTTTTTTTATTGACTACTTGACCACAATGTTCAGCACTTGCTCACTATGGTGCTAGGGCACAACAGAAGCCCATCAGGTTTTGAACAAACTAGGTGGCTCACGTTACACAATAGCAGGTTAGTATAAAACTGCAAGTTAGATGAAAAGAATCTAAAATCAAAGTAGGTTACCCACATGTAGTCATTTAGACAGGTGCACCTATCCACTGCTGGCTGTTCTAAGCTTAGCCTGACAAAATAACAGCAATAAACCATTTAAGTTCTATAGTGGTAAACCAATTAGAAATATGAGTGCAAAGACAGTCTAAAGTTGGCCATACAGATACACAGTAGATTGAAGCATTCCTCATTAACCAAGCATGGGAGCCATGGAGAAGTAAATGCATACATTGTGTAAAAGGGTATCGTTATTTAAAATAAAACCACAGGCAAAAAAGGAAGATACACTCACATTCATAAGTGCTATACCCAGCATCAATAAGTATACAGCACATTAGTGTTCAGAGGAGCTGCACCATCAACTGCTTTCTGCTTCTATGCACGAAGCCACACCCCTCAATACATTATGATGTCACTTGCCATGCCTTGCCCTGGTTTATGAGGAATAATTAGAGATGGATGCATGTCACCATTTTCGGAGATATTGTGTTAGTGAATACCACATTAAGGGTTCCTCCATAGTTGGAAGGATTTATATATTTACCTGGAAGGGTTGGCTTTACTTCATGCATAGTATTAAGGGGTTCCTTCACATCTGGTGAGTGTGTTTTTATAACTGAGGGTGTAGTTGGGGACAAGCACCATTTTATGGCACTATTTTTAAGATTTGAAAAGAAGCACATTATTCACGTATGTGGAAAGAATTGTGTAGCGTTAATCATTTGGAAATTTTTCTTCTTTTTTAAAAAAAAATCATGGATTTGATATTGATGCACAGTATTTAATTATAATGTTTGTACAATGTGATTTTAGTTTGCATATCTATTTAACACTGTATTTATTGGTTACACGCTAAGCTGCCCCCCCCTGTATGTAAACAAGAAAAACATAATATTGTGCCTTAGGCAGTGTCCCTACATAAGGAAAGTATGAAGTGTGACAGATCTATATAGTATATATTGGGGGGTTAGCAACTTGTCATGTCAAAAAGGCCTTGGAGAGAAGAACTTGGGCACTAAGCTGCAAGCTGCAAGCTGTATGTGCAGAGAATCTACAGAGCTAGTTTTTACAGAAACCTACAGCAAGTATAAAAAAAAGAGCATGGTGGGACCCTTATTGTGCTAAAATACGGATACTTAGTGGTCCCAGAGTGTTGAAAACACCTCTGCACATCACCACTCCCGTAATCCCCAGACACCTGTAATCTGCAGACACCTGAGGTTGGGAAGGGCATGTGACTTCTCTGTTTTGGCTTCATGTTTGTAAAATAAATAATGACTATAATGCGATATGTCATGTGTTGTTGTTCGTCGGAGGTTTTATTTACCTAATTTTAAGACCTGCTATGAACCAGATGATTTTTATTGTGTCCCCATACTTATAACCATAGAATTATTTTTACTTTCTTTTTCACATGACTGTATATCATTAGTGTTTTTACTTCAGCGGTAATCCTAGCGGGGCTGGGCACTCTTTCCATTGCTGTTTTTTATAGTAATTGAACCACCTGAAAACCCAATTACCTAATGAGAGGTGGAAAAATTGGATTGAATTGGACTCTCAGGAGAAAAATATGTTTTTCTTATGTGCACAACACATTTATTGACAGCACTTTAAACTCTTATGTCTGTGGTGTAAATTATAAAACAATTTGGGGAACTACTATTTTTCTCATTGGCATTTAGGTTCCCTGTCCATACTGAGTTGCAAACTATTGAAATTTACCTGGGGCTATTTACAAAACTGTAATTGCTTTTCAGTTTTCATGAAACTGAATTCCACGATATCATAGTTTATATGGCAAAACTCTAACCGCAAGATAGTTTTGATTCCCTTACAAGCCAAATACTTTGACTTATAGCCAGAAGGTTTCTTCATGAGAACCAATTAAACTATCTTATATACACACTGTTATATTCACACCTAGAAGTATTACTTGCAATAGGAATCCCTCTATGGCTAAGTATCTGGTCTGACATTAAAAACACATCTTAGTGGGAGACCAAGAAAGAATAATATATCATCAAACATGTAATTTAATCAAAGATGCCAGTTGGTGGACTTACCAGTATTAAATAGTTTGAAGTAATTTAATCATGTAAGGCTTTAAGATAATTCAGTGTACTGAAGGATAAATTCCAGGCAAACCGCTAAATACAGAGCTAAAATACATATATGGGAACCATATTATCTGACAAAGGATTTTGTTCATTCAGTTCTAACATTTACACAGCCCTGCCACACAACACAGCCAGATTGGGGGACCCGACCATTACCAGTTAAGCAATACCACTTGTTCCCCTCCCTGCCCTTGGCCTGTGATTTAACAGTGATGGATCAGCAACAGACTGAAAGGTCATCTCTCTGCTCTCTCATCCTAGCACCATGTTTCTTGTGAGCACAAGTTTATGTGGGACACATTTTGGCCATATGTACTGCCTCTCCCACTCTGAATCTGCGTGCTACTGTACAGATGATTATAAGAAACTGAAATCAAGTCAAAATTATGCTTTTGGCATTTGAAATATATTTACCATTGTAATACAACTGCATTTATTTGTATTCATTTTTCAAACCTTTTGGGCTTCCTGATTGCTTCCTTACATGGTTTCATATGCTTTCTTTTAGCAAACCTACTTTTTACTGATGTTTCCTGGCTGGTCACATGACACACAGGCTCCTCTTCATTTCCCGAGAGACAGTCTCTGCATGAAAAAACTTTAAATTAGGTGTGTAAGGATAGACCATGAAGCCCTTTATTTATAGTATGCCCTTGAGTATATCTCACAAAAAAGTGTTCTGATTTGATGTTTTGGGGGTGTATTTGGTATTGGATGTAAACTTGGAAAATGAATCGAAGTTACAAAAACAGTAACAAGTTGAATGAGAAGAAGAAGCTAAAAAGAACACACAAAAAGAATATATAAATTTAAAGATTTACATTGCAAGTAAGCTAGGGTAACTACATCATATAAAGAAAGGAAGACACATTAGCATTACGATAAAGTCTATTAATGAAACCAGGTTTGTTCTATTTCTGGTGCAATGTAGAGTAGAGAGGGGTAAAGTTGTATGCATATTACGATCTGTTGGCATAATCCCTTATGTGCATCAGCAATTAGGACCCCATGATTTGTTTATGGAAACTTGTAGTTTTGAAAATAACGAAGAGATACCAATTATCATACTGTATTACTGCTCATTATTAAAAAGAATTGTACTGATGCCCTTTTACAGCAAGTTATAAACACCCATTTCCCATATCTGTGTGTGGTAAAATACAGGAACTATGAAATACAATTTCTACTAGCTTGTATTTCAGAAAACAAATTATATTTTTTCAGATTATAACCCTATTTGAAAATGCCGTTTGTCATCAGGATCCTATCTACATATATAGTGTCCCTACTTTAATATTAATTATTTTTAGAGATGAGTACCATCATGCATAAAATAGAGTTACTGGTCTAAATATTACAATTTCCTCAGATTTAATCAGTTTGAATATGCACCATTCATCCGGTACACTTGGGTCTGATAACCTTCAAACTCACCTAATGATATTGATTTTTTTCCAAAAACTGGTGAAAACACTTTACTCAGTTAAGGTTATGGTTCAAGTTCAGGTCAGAGAGGCAAACAAATGTAATCGAAGAATCAAGCTGTAGATTGGGGCAGGCAACAGACCAAGAGCAAAAACTGGAATCAGAGTTAGGTTGCAACCAGACAAGAGTTCATTCCAGGAGACGGAGATCAGGAGCATATATCCGAGAGACAAGATGAGCTGCAAACAGAGTAGCAGGTCAGATTATTCCCCAAACCAAAGTCACCATTAAAAAAAACTGTATTACAAGTCCATATACACTTCGAGCTTATTTGGCAAAGTTCCATAAACACCTTTTAAGACTGCTGGTTAAGCCCACATAATCATATTCTGCGTGGCAGCGATGCTGCACTGCTTGGGAATTCAGAGCAGAGCCACTCTCACGTTGGCTGTTCCTAATAGCACTATAGTGGGACGAAAACCTGTTTCAAGGGCTGTGGCTATCAGCATTGCCACTGCTAATTCGTAAACCTGATAGCACTGCCTCTGCTGCTGAAACCCTTTATATTGTGAGCTGCAGTGTCTAGCTGGGGGAACATGTGAAAAACAAATGAAGAAAGATTTTGGCTAAGCGTAAATGAAGTTGTATGTTTATTTTATAAGGCTAGTAACTTAGACTGCCAGACCGGAGAAGTTAGTTGTATTTTAAACCAAGTACTTATATAATCCTAGGTTTGAGCTATAGTGTGGTCACTATGCAACACTACACACTTGCCAGCAGATAGCTGGAAAGTGTGTAGCAGACAGCATGCTAGATCAAACCAGGAGAATGGTATAGGTGGAACAGAGAATTAGAAGTCCTTTATGGACTGTGTGAGGTAAGCAGCCTCTGGCAAATTATGACGGTTGCCATCCACTGATATACATACAAATAACCAGGTGCATATTTTTTACCTTTAATAAACATATTATCTCAATACAGCCTCATGTAAAGCTGATCACACAATACCAGTCATTAACTATTAATTCTATACTGTATGCATGTAAACTCAGATATATACAGTATGTAGAAGTAATGCTAGAGTTTTAAAGCTTATTAACCTGCACCATTGGAAGCAAATCTAGAGTTTTAACATGTACTTACTTAACTAATTAAAATTACTATAATCTCTTGAATGCTAATCAAGTCTACAAGCAAAATCTTGCAACTTTCTCTAATTATCACAGTTGATTACAGCACTGTGTCTTAAATTTAACTTGCAGTTGCAGCCAGCTGTTAATGTGGGTGATATTTGTCACCACCATCCCCCTCCAAGGAATTTTCTTACATCTTTAGAAAAAAGTAATAGCCAATTGACATTTAATCTGCATAAACTATTATCACCAGTGCGGTTTTGAAAATTAGTGTGGTGATAATGATTCACAAGCCTTTATCAGTCATACAAAACCAAAGGTAGAAATTGTAAAATCAATACGACTGTTTTCTGACTTGGACAGGCGTCATATGCGGAGATTAGCATGATAGCATATCCCTTGATTGATTTATTTGACGTTATGTAATTTAACCTCCTAATTTACTCTACTAGCCCTCCTTATATGATAACCAGGGTCTTACATTTACCCTGCAGTCACTAATGACTGGTAACCACAGACCACATTATTTATGCTGCTTAATTTAGAGGTAAGAATGAGCCAGTAGTTTTGTAAAACTTGATTTCACAGCAAAACTTACAATTTTGGATTTGCCAACATTTTAGGGAAATCACACCTTAATTTTTCCTTGTGGTACTGTAAAGCAAAATTTTACAAAGACTCACTATTTTAAATTACTCATTATATGTGGGTAGCTTCAAAAACATCCACTCCCATCTACTTAAAGCGGACCTTTACACTCAAAAATCAAATTCTACCAATGCATCCCTCTCTGTATGATGATTAATAATAACACAGACATGTCATTGTAAAATGCTGTGATTTTTAAATACTTACACTTGCAGAGCATTCACTTCCTGCTTTGAAAGGGCAAAACGACTTTAGTTTACCAAAGCAATGCACACTGGGATTGCCTCGTCATTACCAGAGCATTGCTGAAAAATCTCATCTGTATTCTCATGAGGTCTCAGCGAAAGACATTTTCCTCCCCTGAGATGATGTGCATGGTCTAGTCACATGTGCCAGAAATCAATCAAGGAAGTAAAAGTAGAGCTAGTAAGTAAACATGGCCACTTAGTAAACATGGCCTTAGTAAACATGGCCACTGTCAGAAGACTGGGGAAGAAAAGACAAATAAGGGGTGGCTAAACCAGTGAACTTGTGAGGGGTGTATAAGTGCCCCCACAATATTTATCTAGCCATTGATAGAACCTCCAATCTCATTCCCCCTCTTAATGTATGCTTCTATATACAGTTCCCTCTCAACTTGTGCCCTTATAAACCACTATCTGCCCCATACATTGCTACCTCCTGTATTTGCACAGAAACTGCCATGTGTACCAGTATACTGCTGCCTCCTATGATTTCTTCCCACACAAACTGTGCCAAAAACCTTTAGTCCGCTGTACCTTCTAAAGGCCTTTACTTCAAACATTGTAGCATACATGTGCCCAATGAGCCAGAAAATTTGAGTTTGAACTATGGAACGTACAATCAACTTTTTTTAATGTAATCTACTACCACTTTGAAATCTCTTCCCCTTACAAACCCCTTTTTCATAACCTTTTCCTTTCAGTCACAGTGCAAGAAGAAGTAGAAGAAGCAGAAAACGTTTAGACAAAATAAATGTACACAGCACAGAATTTTAGAATTGATAGGCATACCTATGGGCCACGCAGTAAGTATTGTAGATGACAGATGCAGTGCTTAAGCTGCAGGATGCACACCAGGGCTTTAGACAGCCTAACTTTGTGAATTGGCCACAAAGATTTAAGTCACATGGCTTAACTACTTTGTTGTGTTCCTGAATGGATACAGAAATTACACTGAAATTAACAGGGTTATTCACAAAAGGGTGAAGAGTTTGGAGAAGGCAGGAGAAGGTAACAATCTAGGACAACATGGCTGATTCTGAAACATTCTCCAATTCAGTTCACTTTCCAGTTCAGCCATATTGTCCTAGATTGTTCACTTCTCCTGCCTTCTCCAAACTCTTCACCCTTTTGTGAATAACTCTGTAAGACTAATATTTCCATCTAGCATGCTTGGTAATTATTGATGGCTTCGGCAATAAATGGATTTACATTTTTATTTGGCATGTTTAAATTTACTTATTAATGCTTGTTCAGCTTCCCTAGCTGGAACTTAATTCGAAGCATCCTCCAATTTTTCAGTACAGTAAACATTTATTTATCTTAATTTCCCCCAAATAGCTTGAAACAGTATTTTTCATGTTACATAATTTTTATATATGCCGTATTAATAGCACAATTATAGCTCTTTATTATTTATTTTTCTGCTTTTCCTTGCATTTTAAAGGTCTGCATGTCTCTCACATTGTAGAATACAAAATTCCCCTATTCTGGGACTTATGGGATAACAACCAACAATCTTCTAGAACAGTGATTGACCGGTAGCAGAAGGTGTGAATCCCAATTGGTAATAATTAAACATACAGTTCCAACTAAAGGTCTTTATGTGTCAGGCATGTAACAGCTAAAGCGTGTGTGGTTTGCAATTAAACATATAATCCTTCTGTTAATTTTAACCAACCTGAAACGAAGGCGGCATCTGCTTACTATACCAGTTTAAAAATATTTTATTCTTATTGTCTACATTTTTAATATGTACATTTTAGTATGCATCATTATTAAATAATGACATACTATAAAATGCAAAATATATATTGAATCATTCAGAGGAAAATCAGAACACATGATAATTTAGATGTTAAATATGAAATAGTGCTAATAAATCAGACAACAGTACACATTGTCACTGCCGCATATGGACAGCTAAGCACCAAACTAGCGCTGTTAGCAGCATGCCTCTAGAAAGTGGTTATGGTTTCCTTAGCAACAAAGATCATGATTGCCAACATGAATAAAAGTAAACCCCATTCTATTCCAGCCTGTCACTTCCCAATCGTAGTTTTGCTTCCAAATTCTCTATAAGAAGCACACAATGGTAAAATGCCTCATTTCTTAGATGACACATTCTGTCTTAAAGCATAAAGTCTGATTTAATCAGCTTTTGCTCTTAGTCGGTCATGTCTAAAGTGTATAATAAAAAGCATCACCATTGTCCCAGGAGACGTTGTTGGAAATGGAAGGAAGTTTATGCCAAGCTTCACTGGCCCCCCTGGGAGCAGCGCATTATGAGCAATGGGTCAGGATTTCCTGGAAGCTATCATGACAGCCATATCCATATCCATAACAGGAGGATAGAAAAGAGCATGGGGGAAAGCTTTAAACTTTTCTGTCAATGTGCTTGGACAGTAGGAGAGGGTGGGCTGTATTGTATTTGTGTGTATAGTGCAGGTTTGTGTCTGCATGTGAGTTTATAGAGCTGGGTTGTGTGTTTGCAGTGTGTGCATCTATGTGTGTTTATAGTACTGGGTTGTGTATTCATGTTTGCATCGTTCGTGTCTGCAGTATATGTGTATTAAAAAATATTTAAATAGAAAGAACAAATCAGCTATGGTAAGTGATTTTGCTGAGTGTGTTTCCAGATGTCATATTGTAGAGATTTGTTTGCTGATATTGTTTCACATGGCTAGCTATTTGTTGTTATGTTTTAACTAGCTTTTGAGTTACCAAACTGCTTTTCATTGCTTTTTTTTTTCAACATTCAGGGCAAAGAAATAGGTTAATAAAACAAGCATCTTTCCCAGCTGCCCTGACCTGCTACACATTTTCTCAGCTTTCCCTTTATGCTGTTTGACTACCAGTAAGAGCCTGTTCACACATCTAGTGGTGACCTGCGCTGTACTGCATTGGATAAATGCAGGTCACCGCTAGGACACATAGAAAACAATAGTTTTCTATGTGTCCCATTAACACCACAACATGGGTGTGTTGGATGGAGTGCTGGCTGTGATAAAATGCATTTACATTATTGGAGAAAGAAAAGAAAAGAAAAGAAAAGAAAAGAAAAGAAAAAAAATGTTAACAGTGACAGCTCCAGCAGTGTTTGATACAACACACATGGGCATATGGTGAACCCCTGAAGTAGCTGCATATCATAACATGGAGGTCACATAGGGCTTCTTTAAAAGTGCAACCTAAAAGTTAAGGAGCAAAAAAGAAGGTGAATACATGTAGCTGAGAAGTGTGGTAGTCGCCCCGCAGAGCGAAAGCTTAAAATACATTATATATATATATACACAGTATTTATAATGCAACTCTGCAATACATTTGCATTTTCCAATTTTATCTCTTTAAAAACACTGCAAGTATAGACATTGACAGGGACAGGGCCTTTGCTACACTGAAACCCCAAACAGTGTCTTTTTCCTTGGACTACACTTTCCATATGTTCTTTAGATGAGGAAAGCAAAAGGTGTTCTGGTCTCGGCCCTCTCATGCACTTTAAGCAAGTATATAGCAAATATTTTATAACTATTAAACATATTCATGGCTTTCCATTTGCAAACTTATTTCTTAAAGCTGAACTCCAGGCAGATTTAAAAGACACTTTTTTTTCCAGTTATTTCAATTAGTATCCTTATCTAACTTGGTATTAGTCTTTTCCACCCCCTGTATAGCAGAGCTCAAACTAGAAGCCAATCAGTTGTGTAGTAGTGTTCATGTTTTAGCAAGCAGTATGTTCGTAAAGGGCAGTTCAGAGTGACTGAGAGATAGGTTCATCAGCATGCTGCTTCTTTTTTGTTGTCCGGTCACAGGCTCAGGGAGAGAGAAGTCCTGTAAGTTTTACTTTAAGTGACACTAAACTTAGTAGTTACATCTTAAAAATGCATTCAAGTACCTTAACTATTAACATAAATGGGCTTATTTGTATATAACTCAGCTGTAGATCTGTTCCTCAAATCATCTACTTTTATTCCCCATGTTACCTGTCTGTGTGGTAAAGTAGCCACCGCACCAAGCTTGCTCCCATGATGGACTACAATCTCAATACAAATTAGTAAACTAAACATGATATTGTAGTCCATCAGAGGAGTGAGCTTGGAGCAGTGAATACTTTACAACACACACACAGGTATCATGAGGAATAAAAGTAGCCACCCTCCAGAAGGAAGGACAGCGTCAGCACAATTTCAAAGATGATTTGAGGATCTAAAGCCAAGTGATACACAAATAAGCCAATGTTGTTAATAGTTAAGGTACTTGAATGCATTTGTAAGATTTAACTCCAGAATTTAGTGTCACTTTAACTGTACCAGACAAAAATCAACTGGATGGACAGAAATACAAATACTTTAGAACATAAAAACAGTAGTGTAGCCCAGAATGCAGCTTGAAATATAAAGCCATATCATTCAAATCGCATATACATTTTAAAATGTTATTGTAAAAGTATGTAATGTTTAAAGTAATTTTCAACACTTTTAAATGTTCAACTTTCAATAGAATAATATCTAGCAATCCTGCCATGATGATCTTCTTGCAGGCTCTTGCCTTTAAAAAAGAGACAATATGCTTCCCCTGCCTCCAATTGCTATCACTCTTTTACACAGGCTTCCAGTGGAGACTAAATGCAACTGATGCACATTGCACAGGAATGGTCCACTGTGGTCACCATCAGGAAACCCACACTGAGAGTGTCATGCAGTGGTTGCTAGAGGGCATGCATGTAGATAGAAAGGATGCAAGAAAGGGTGAATGAGATCAGCAGCACTAACATGCAATACTGAATAAAGAAAAAAGGAAAAAAATTGTATTTTATTTTTAAATAAATTACAATAGTTTATTTTACACAGTGGTTTAATAAACTAAATGTCATTTAGTTGGGGATTGCATGCATGTTATGTATCTATTAAAACATTATGAATGATAAATATGCATTTCTAAAAAGATTAACAAAACCCAAATCCATTGTTTCAAACAGCCACAGTTATAGAAAGCAGAGTGATACCAAAGGTTTACAGTGTTATTATGTTAAAAGGATGCTTATGGTGAGGCATTTCTTGCACCATTCTATCTCCATGGTAATTTTGTTCTCTGAGTTTGAATAGGAGCTCCATTAGTACAGTATGTCCTTTTTATTGCTTTAGTTATCAATTCTTTATGCTTATTGCACCCTGAGGTTTTTTTTAGTTATATTTGTCCTAGCACAAAGCAAGACAGTCTACCAGCTGAACACAAACAATACAGATCTACTCAATTGATTGGGGAAGACTAGGGATACTGAAGCATTCACTGTGAGCTAACGCTGTAAACACAGTGTGATAGGGAGTTTGTATGTGGCTGCAAGTTGTTCTTTTAATAATATTGAGGAAACAGTCCTTTTAAATCCTTATACAGCAATTACCATTTAGCCCTGGGAGGCAATAGCAGGTACCATAATAAACTGCACAAATAAGTGATTAAAAAAATAAATGTACTTCTTTAGATAATAGGACACTTAAGAGAGAGATTAACTGCTTTAATATAAAAAAGGAAAATATAACTGAATTTTATGTATGTGCAGAACGTATATACAGTACATATTACTAAAGTGCATTTAAATTAATTTTGCTAACTTTACCTGAAATGTACTGCATATCAACAACCTTCATCAACAAAGCGAGGGGATGCACAAATATAAATTAGTAGACATGTGCACTGCCAAAAATTCGTTTAGTTTCGTTTCGTTTTAAATTCGGATCTGTGTTATTTCGTTTTTCGGGATTCGGGTGTGAAAGTCAATTCGGATTCGGAATTCAAATTCAGACGAAATTCGGTAGCGGTAGTTCGAACGTTCGTTTCGTTTTCGGTTCTTATTCGTTTCTTATTCGTTTCGTTCGTTCGTTTGCAGCAAAGTGACATTTGAGGGGGAAATTTTTTTTTTCTCCTTCTCTAATGTCACTTTGCTCCAACGAACAAAACGAATAAGAAACTAATAAGAACCGAAAACGAAACGAACGTTCGAACTACCGCTACCGAATTTCGGAAATGGAAATTCGGATTCGTTTGCATTCGTTATGCCTGTAATTCGGAATTCGGATACATCCGAATGTCCGAATTTCCGAAAATTCATCCGAATTTCGATTCGGAACGAAATGAATCGCACATGTCTATAAATTAGCTAGTCTCGGAGGTCTGCTGCACAAAAGTATGCTGCACACAATGTCATCTGAGAGCTGCATAAAGCATTTTCTTAATCTCTGCCCTACCACTGATTATTCACTCAGGCTATACAGTACATTGAAGCTTTCAGCAAGTCACAGTAAAGCTGGCCATACACCTATAGATTATCTGCAGATTTTCTATGGTCAGATGGAAAAAGTGCAACAGATCCCTCCATCTACGCTAAACTGTGTCGATGGAGAAATCTCCCACTTGGACAAGCTTCATTATTTTGCTAGTCGGTACCGCTAGCTCTCAAAACACCTGAACAATGCCTGCGTCCAAACAGATATTCAGGTATTTTGAGAGCCAGCGGGGCTGACTAGGAAGATGCTGAAGTTTGGCCCAGCAGAACATTCCTCCATCCACACAGTTTAGCATAGATGGAGGAATCTGTTGCACTTTTTCCATCCGACCATAGATGATTTGCAGATTATCTATAGGTGTATGGCCAGTTTAAGTGCATGCAAAAGAGAGGCTGAATTGCTTGAGGCAACCTGTACACAGCCAAGCACAAATGTTACTGCTACTGCATGGGCAGGACTTGTAGAACTTCATCATGCCTGTTGTCTAGAAAGAAGATGCTGATCTAGAGTGATGCGTGAGCAAAGATGGCACTGGCCTTTTGGGGAGAAGACTTCATTATCTGGAAGAGTATTGTGATTGTGTAATTGTTAGCAAATGCTTACAGGTGTTACACTTACGCATGAATTTGATTGCATGCTAATTGATACTGAACTCCAAGAAAACAGTTAAATGTACAGATGAAACACAGATAAGGAGCGGTTTTACTTGCCGAAGAGATTTGTTTTACTGACCATCCATTCCTGACATTTACACAGCCTTGTCTAGCAGGGGAGAGGACCTGATCCTTCTCTATTGCAGTTTTTATTTTTTATTTACTGGGTCACTTCCCACCCTGTGACTCCTAGTGAATGGAGAAGAAGCTCATCTCTCTGTCACTCTAATCACCTCTCCTATCATTATGCTCATTGCACGGCAGTACAACTGGCTACCTACTCTTCTTGCAATTAAAATATAAATTTGATGACGTATTAATGATTGCAGAACTGCATTAATTTGTAATTCCTGTGCAAAGCTGCATAAATATTTTGTCAGCCTGGGGTTCAGCCATTGCAGATCTACAGGTGCTCTCCTCCTGGCTAGATGAGAGAATTGGTGCTGCACAAAATACAATTTCCCATTTCAAAAAGGTACCTTACATTTTTTTTAATGAAAACATTAATAGCTTAGGACATTATAAAGGCATCTTTCGCTGCACTATTCAATTTTGAACCTTAAAGTGACAGTATACTCAGGAGTTAAATCTTAAAAATGCATTCAAGTACCTTAACTATAACCATTGGCCCGCCCTGGTGGCACACGTCACACGCCGGTATCGTGCGGTGTGATGGCGTGCAGCAGGGATTTAGTTTGGAGAGAGTGGGTCTATGCCGGTGGTTGTTCCGTATGGTGGGGTGGTGTGCCTCAGTTCAGTCCCTGGCTACAATGGTATGTATACAGCTTAGTAAGATACACTATATTCATATATGTACGAAGTAGCTTTTGCTTGTCTCTCCAATCTGCCCGAGATTTATTGATAGCACTAACAATTGATTTAAATAAGTGGAATAGTTCTCGTCTGCAAAGGTTGGGAGTTACACCTTGCAGTGACCAAAGAGATATGGATACATATATGCCAATCAAGTTACAAAAAAGTATCAATAGGGCAATTGGTTAGATACAATACAAGAGCACTTATCCAATGTGATTATACGGATCACAATAACCTTACACTTTTTTTGCTAGGTATACACTGAGTCTCACTCAAGTCCCCTCTATTTCGGCCACCTATACTTGTCCTATCTCTCTCTCTCTGCTCCCTGGAGGTACAAGGATTTATCTCTGGAACAGTGGACAGATACCGCCATATGCCGGAACAATTGGTATTTACCCTCTATTATTGTATCGGTACTAGATATTTCAATATTGCATTTATTTTGGAGTTAAATTAATTTATGTTTGATTGATAGAGAAATATCACAAATGATCTCCCAAAACTTCCTGAAGAAGCCGCTTGGCGAAACGCGTCGAAGACTGGAGCAAGCACAGAATCATAGCTGTATTAATGATATATAGAACATGTATGTACAATTAATCATTTGAATAAGATATGAATACAATGAGAGCAATGACCAATATACATTGATAATCATGATCTGTGTGTGGTCTCCAGGGAGGTTATTTATGTTGTATACATCTATTTATGATTTTTATCTGGATGAATTTTAAAATATATATGTATTGACATTAGGAATTGAGTATATTAAAATGAAATTTTATTATATCTAAGAATCTACTGACCTCATTTTTGGATCAATTCCCCAGTATTTTCTAGCGGTCACCGAAAAGCCCCTTTCTTTCTCTTTCCCCCCCCCCCCTTTTTTTGTTATAACATAAATGTAACTTATTTGTGTATCACTTGGCTAAAGATGCTCAAATCATTTCTGAATTGGTGCTGACACTGTCCTTTCTTCTGGAAACGTTTGTTTCCTTGGTCCCTGTGTGTTTTATAATTTAGCCACCGCTCCAAGCTCACTCCTGTGATGGACTACAATCTCACATTTAGTTTACTCATTTGTATTGAAATTATTAGACATGCAAGCCGGGAAAAATATTTGTTTTGGTTAGTTTCAGATTTTCCGTTATTTGGGATTCAGGTCCGAAAGTCAATTTGCTTCGGTCTTTGGATTCGGAAGAATCTGAAATTTTTGTTAATTTGTGATAAGTTAAACGATATGTATGAACAAAAATTTGTTGCATAAAAGTGACATTAAATGTTTACTTTTGACAGTCCACAGAAAAAAATAAAAAAACTGCAATTTTGATCTGGTAAGGATTTTAGGGGGGACCCCAATGCAAAAAAAAGCATGGGTCCCACCTAAAACTCCCTATTAGACCTTTGATCTGAGCAGCAGCCGAGCCCTTCTGCACCATACCAGACCACGTGCTCTCAACATGGGGAGGGTGATTTGCCAGGCCCACGAGGACAAGAGATTCTTCATTAGGGGAGGGCCGACATCTGGGTGTCCACTTTCTGTGACATCACCGCTAGCTCTGCCCAACTGTTTACATTTGTGCGGCACCTGGCAGGACTTAGCTGTGAGCCAGGATTGGGCAAAGTCATCATTATTTTGCCCAATCATGGCTCTTACATTGCACTGTGCAATGACTGGGAAAAGTCTTGCACCTGACCTGAGGTCAGGTGCATTGCTTTACCCAATCAGGGGTCTCACAAGGCACTGTGTACACAAGGCACTGCGCACTGCCGAACGCCCTGATAGTTCGTGTGTTCGCCAAACACACAAACTACCGATGTTCAACCCGAACATCGAGCCCATCCCTACTGTGGAAGCGAATGCTACATTTTTGCCATTTGCACAGTTTAAGATTATACCTCATACCCTCCAATTTCTTGTTGTGTCTGTGTGTCTTCCTCACAGTTCTTGGTTTAAGTAGTGTAGTCTCAGTACTGCTTGATACGTTTTGCAATCGTGTTATCTCTTCTCTAAGAAGAACAAATTACATTTTTGTAGTCAAATCTTGATAACTTGAATGCAGGAAAATATGCTTTTTTTTACTAGAGACACTGAATATTATTTTCAAGTAGATCTGTTGCCAGGCTTTGGACATTGATACATTTACATATTCTTAACAAGCAGTAAATAAACCTCAGTAATAATCCTCACTGACCTCTGTAGATGTTGAAAATGTACAGTAATTCACCCTTAAATTTGCAGCCTTAAGGTGCCCATACATTGTACGATTATCGTATGAGAATCGTAGGAAATCCCGCGATCGTACGATAATCGCTTCTACTGTACGGTCGCATGTCTTCCGTCGAACAAGCAGGCTTGAAAACCTGCCGAGAAACGTACGATTCTCGGCGCGTTAGTGGCCTGCTTGTTTGACAACTGCCGGACGGGCCGGTGTGTGCACGTGCACACTGCCCATTTGCAGTCATCGGGAGCCCGCCCCTCATTGCAGTCATCGCAAGCCCGCCCCTCAGGGCCTGCGATCATCGCAAGTATGATCGCAAGTACGATCTGTCTGTCCAAGATGGGCAGATCGTACGAGTTTTTAATTAGCTTACAACCATCGAAAGACAAAAGTCTTGCGATGGTTGTAAGGTGTATGGGCACCTTTAGTTTTAGGTTCTCTCTGTAGCTTACTTTGCCCCATGAGCAGCGACTTGGCAGACTGCCAGCTTTCTAATTTCTAATACAAACATAAATCAGATGCACAGGAAGAAGGGAGAGGGAAAAGAAGAGATTTTATTCTCTACAGGTACATTTTGCAACTATTAAAATTAAGTGATTTGTAAAGGTAGAGAGAACCCAAATATTATATGTTGACCTTACATTGT
Source organism: Nanorana parkeri (assembly GCF_000935625.1). Taxonomy (NCBI): domain Eukaryota; kingdom Metazoa; phylum Chordata; class Amphibia; order Anura; family Dicroglossidae; genus Nanorana; species Nanorana parkeri. The sequence continues at coordinate 210,588 of NW_017306866.1, read as the reverse complement.
AATTGCAGGGTCTGCTTTAAGATAAAGTAATACATAGATTGTATAAAGTAGGCTTTCTTTTGGCAATATTGTTTGGGAAATAAATTGTTTTCTACGCAATCTTTAGACAAAAAAGTAATTAAAGTTTTTCAAATTTTGACCAGTGTTGCTATTTAACAAAGTAGTTTTAGTGTATTCTACAGTTTGTCCCTTATAATATGAATTTATAATATGAATTTAACTAAGAAATTAGTTAATTTTGGATGATTCTAGTTAACAAATGATTTATATGGAGTTAAATAGTAATACATTATATTTTATTGTTTTAAATTTGTTTGAGGTTTCTTTAACTGATGTTATATGCAGATGAAAGGTCAACCATATGTAGCAATGGGTAAAACAATAAGTACATTGTAGCAACACATTGTTACATTGTATTTCCCAGTTACACTTGCAGACTATATGCACATGTCGTTTTACATAGGAGCAGCTATATTTTAACAGGAGCTCCGGCTATGTAATACAAAGCAATTCCTGGCTCTCATTTTGTCAGTAATTACTGGTAATAGCAGCAGGGGGAGAGAGGCAGGGCATAAGAGATATTCTCTGGAAACTTGGTTGAATTTTTGAAAGATGCAACCTCTCTGTTTAAAATTCTGAAGTCATCACTCAGCAGGTACTTTATTAGATATATCTTTCTAGTACTGGGTAAGACCCCATTTTGCCTTAAAACAGCCTGAATCTATATTGGCATGAATTCATCAAGATGTTGGAAATGCTCATAGAACATTTCCTTTATAATGACTTGACCATCAGCTCAGACCATTAACACAAGGCAGAATAGAGCCATAGACATGCTGTGTACACCAAACACAGAGAATCAGGCAGCAGAGAGATAAGATTCAAGATATGTCCTGCTCATCTTTTAATATGTTGCGCTCTCAGAAATGCCCTTTATTATCTAAACAAGGGGAAAAAAGTTTTGAGCCAACTTACAGATTTAAAACTTACAACTTACAGTGTGAAATGTATCTGATTCTTATTTTTTCTAATGTATGGCTTCTTGGATGTGGGTGGACGTTTTTAACCATTGTTGCCTGCTGTGGGCCCGGGACTGGCACAGTAGCTCTGTCACCAAAGATCAGAGGGCGTTCAGTACACAATCTTCCTCTGATCTCCCCACTGGTCTCTGAACACATGAAGTGAAGTATATTATAACTTTCACATTCACCTGTCATTCCCAGCTACCTTTGGCTGGGGACTTTTCCATCTAGCTGGCCTGTGTGCAGCTCTACTCCTCAGTTGATGCTGGTCCTCGTTTGGCGACAGATGCCTATTGCAACTTATTTAAGTGTGTTAATTTTATTAGAATATGAAAATGAGAAAATGTATAATGACAAATAAGACAGGTATACATTTATATGTATACAAGTGTTTTATGGTAAAAGGTTGCCGTATGCAAATCCCCTGCCGAAGCTTGTTCACGTTGGGAAGTATTCTGCAACCACAAGCCCTGGGAAACTTTTACTATCTTGTAAACTATATATATAGCAAGTATAAGTGACTAGGATGAATTTATTTACCAAGCAGATTTATGTATATACACTGAGTGGCCATATTTTTATGACCACCTGACGTTTGTAGGCAAATTAGCTATAATTTCGCGCAGAAGTTGCTAGAGGGCCAGACCATTATAAATAGGGAAGCAGGTTGTTTACCACGACAGTAGGAGTGATTTTTTTCCTGAAGATATGGGTAAACAACGCGATTTAACAGCCTTTGAACGTGGGATGATTGTTGGCGCTCGGAGCCATGGAACGAGTATCAGCAAAACAGCAGAATTAGTTAAATGTTCAAGAGCAGCTGTTAAAGTGTTTAAAGACTGGACTGTCAGCCGAAAATCTGGGTTTAAACGTGCGAATTGTGGCCATCAGCGACTAGTCAATGTTAGGGCAGAACGAAGAGTGGCAAAACTGGTACAAGACAACAGAAGGGCAACAGTGCATCAAAGTACTGCAGATCCTAATCAGGGATCCTCTCAAATGATCTCTGAACGCACTGTTCACCGTACACTGCATCGTATGGGATATGGAAGCCAAAGGCCTGTGCGAACATTGCTGTCTGCAGTTAACAAGATAAAACGTCTCCAATTCGCACAGGAACAGAAGGATTGGACAGTCGAGCATTGGAAAAAAGTCATGTGGTCCGATGAATCACGTTTCCAGTTGTCAGCCTTCTTTAAATCAGTGTGTGTGTTAGAAATGCTTATTTAATTCAGACAAGGAAGTAAGCACCACCATAGCAGCAAATGTGACTGGTAAGGGGCCTAGAGACAGGTGGAACTGGCATAATTACTGCAGCCAGCTCTCTTCACTGGCCCAGTCTGCTGCCATAAAAAAAAATGGCTGGTGCCTTGGCTTTTAAAACAATGGACTTGGTGGACTAATCTCTTTGCTTGCTTGATGAATCATCAATCAGATTTGAACTTCCAAGGCAGGTTTGAATTTAATTAAGAAATGTCTATGTTCTTGCATAAATGATTAGGCAAAAAGCCTACATTGGGTATGTTTGAGAATGCCTACCTTGTATCAACAACACAAACAAAAGAGGTTCCCAGGTCAATTGTTTACTGACCAAAAACAGTGCAGGGAATTGGTGCAGTACAGTTTTGTCTGGAAGATTTAATATTCAATGGCATTTAAAAATACTTGGCCAGGAAGGGGGTCTAAACACCTGGTCTTGAAGTGGTTAAAGTGTATTTCCACCTTTGCAATCAAATATGAGAAAACTTTTCTAAATGCTTTTTATGTGTTCCTATTCACACAGCACACCTAAAAATATTTTTATAAGTATATTTCTTACCTTTTGGCTGCATCTTTGGTGAAGGTCTCTGTACAGATTCCAAGCTACTTTGAGCAGTTTAACGTGAAACAAGAGGAGTAAGCTAGATGGAACGTATAAGCAAGTATACAGCACTTAAAAATGTCAGATTTTTCTAAAGTTATGAAATGGGAATGGGAACATGTAACAAATATAAAATATGTGTTATCCCAATTTGCCTGCAAAAGTGGAAATACACCTTAACCACTTGAAGACCAGGTGTTTACACTTCCTTCCTGGCCAGGCCATTTTTCAGTATTTAGAGCTGCGGTACTTTGACTGACATTTATTCAGTCATGCAACGCTCTACTGAAATTAGTTTTATACCATTTTATGGGGACAGATAGAGCTTTCTTTTGGTGGTATATAATCACCACTGGGGTATTTTTTTTACTATATTAAGGAAAAATTACTGAAAATAATTTTTTTTACATTGTTATAATACATTTACCCACTTTTTTTTGTAAAATATAAGAGATGGGGTCATGTCGGGTAAATAGACACCAAACATGTCAAGCTTTAAAATTGCATGCACAAAATCGCAAACTACCATACGCTATAAAAGCTTTTACTAATCATCAGTTTAGTGTTCTCACTGCGATGTTTGTGGCGATATGTAACACGTGCGGCGTAATGGGCGCAATCGTCGTTTTTGCACGTAGGCGCACCTGACGCATGTTTGCACGCGTGTATGTATGGGTGTTTTTTTGTTTCTTTTATTTGTGACTTTTAAATCTTTTTTTTTGCAACTAATTTTTTTTCCGATTTTTTTCCCCCCACTTAACTTTATTGTTATCACATAGGGGGCTAATAGGGATCTCCAAGATCCTAATGCCACCTAGGGACCCCAAAGAAGCTGATGAAGTAGAAATCTGCTTCATCGGCTTCTCTCCAGCTTCTGAAGCTGGAGAGTGACACAAGAATGCGGATGTTTCCAGGAACCTCCCTTTTTTACAATGGCCGGCCGGGAGGTGGTTAAGGCACATGAAAAGGGGTGCAGTACAGTCACTCCACTCTACCTATTTAAAAAAGAAAAAAAATCAGTATGCTAGTTGTGGTTTTACTCCTGTTAATTTTCATTAATTACGGATTGTCAAAACTGATTTAATAAAGTGAGAGCTAATGTGACTTTTGTTTTAAGTAACAGTAAAAAGCTGAATGCTTATTATTAACACAATTAAGCGTTTTATAGAAATGTACAGAATACTCCAACTGTGTGATTTATGTTGTAATGAACAAAAACTTTTACTGCACTGACAGCTCCTCAACTCTACTGCCTGTAAGTGCAACGTATTCACACAATCCTAGAAACATTTCCTTCAACATCCTAACACTTGAGTTAATGACTTAGCATCCCAGGTGGCAGATGCTGACAGCAAGGGTGAGAGTGTCACATGGTTTGAATTATCTTTTGTTCTTGCAAGAGACACTAACACAAGGCAATATTTTCTGCTAGCAAGTGTTATAGAATAGAAGGCACATCAAGATCAGATTTTGTATATGTAGCATAGGACCACATTGACACTGGTGCATTTTTGGAGCTGTTAAATGCATATGACACTGTACACAAATGCATGAAGAGATACTTGCTATTATAGTCCGTGACACTATTTTAATCCAAGATGATTTTGAAGTACTACATGCAACATTTTGGAATCAGTTTGACAGTAAAATAAAACTGTATAAACAAATAATTCCTCTCAACTTAAAAAGATGCATTCACAAATGCAGAAAATAAACATGAAAGTGCATGTAAACTATATCTAATAAACACATGCACTTTGGAGGATAATGTGAAACTGCTGCCAAACAAAAATGAGATCTATTGCAGCTTACCAGTCCTCAAAAGTGGTGGCTGCATTTATTTACTTTTTTTCAGCATTTTTACCTTTTTTCACCTAGTGATCATGCCAGTAACACACTTCCTATCCTAGAATGACAGCACTCATGCATTGTGCTATTTCTATATGTTGTCAACCTAGTACAGAACTACAGACTACAAGACCCTTCCCCCTATGCTATGGAGAATAGCAGAGGGATAGGTGTTTTGTACTCCACAGAGATTGCTGGGAAAAATGGTAATTGCTAAAAGTAAGCAGGAGCAGAGAGCTCAGGAAGCTATCAGACAATATCCCAGATAGCAAGGCTAACTTGCCATAAACTCGTGGCAGAGTTAAATTGTAATTCGTGTTAACTTTCCTGGCAAGTTGTAGACTTGCAGAACACTTGCAGCACAAGTTCTAGTTGACACTTTTTGGATTTGTAGCAAATTTGCTTGGCAAGTCTACAGCAAGAGTCCTGCAGGTCTTAGCAAGAGCTCTGCAAGTGTACGGCACTTTTGCAAAGCACATTGATCTGGAGACTTGCAATGCAGACTTGCTATAAATGTGCAACAAAATTGTGAAGCTTGGCAAGTCTAGCAATAGTTTAGCAAGTCATTTTGAAACTCTAGCTCAATTGCTTGCTATCTGGGATGATTTCTAGCATAATCAACAGGTGTTTTATGCACTTATCGAACAGATATAGCAAAACACTTTCAGTAGTATATTTAACAGACCAAAAGTGAGCAGATAAGATAAGTCTATTATTAAATTAAATAACCCCTAACCTAGCGGGGATATATATGGCTAAAAATTGTATATTGATTATTATTCCCCTTTAAAATTGACAATGTACAACTATTCTCCAGTAATCCATGTCCTTAGTCTGCTTGTCTTCAGCAAACTGTTTGCGGGCCTTATTTGTGCATCATCTTTAGAAGAGGCTTCCTTCTGGGACGACACCCATGCAGACCAATTTGATGCCGTGTGCGGCATATGGTATGAGCACTGACAGGCTGACTCCCCACCCCTTCAACCTTTGCAGCAATGCTGGCAGCACTCATACGTCTATTTCCCAAAGACAACCTCTGAATATGACGCTGAGCACGTGCACTCAACTTCTTTGGCTGACCGTGGCGAGGCCTGTTCTGAGGGGAACCTGTCCTGTTAAACCGCTGTATAGTCTTGGCCACCATGCTGCAGCTCAGTGTCTGGGTGGGTCTTGGCAATCTTCTTATAGCCTAGGCTATCTTTATGTAGAGCAACAATTCTTTTTTTCGGATCCTCAGAGAGTTCTTTGCCATGAGGTGCCATGTTGAACTTCCAGTGACCAGTATGAGAGAGTGAGAGCGACCAAACACCAAATTTAACACACCTGGTCCCCATTCACACCTGAGACCTTGTAACACTAACAAGTCACATGACACTGAGATATACACATACATACACACACACACTTCTTTTAGTTATACTGTACAGTATATTATAAGGGTATTATTGTTATTAGCTGGGATTGTTACCTCCCCCTCTTCAGTAGCAGTAGCTGCCTATTTGCTTTGAGCTGCTTTCAAAAGTTTCCAATAATTGACATCTCTATTTGTGTACAAAGTGTGGAAAATGTTTGCGGGGGCTGCTCTCCAGAGAGGCTGGGGACACTACCAATCTTGGCGGTTTAGGCTGTTTATTAGTGTCTCCATGGTGATTTTAGCGTATTTGTAACGTCAAGATACTCCCGGCTCCACCCCCCCGACGAAGTCACGCTGTGTGGAGCCTGGAGTATACTGAGTGGATGGACGCACTGAGTGGAACAATGAAAGTTTTAGTTTGGTGACTGAAGCTGGCTTTTATGTGCAAGTACCACTGTAATAATAATGTAATAGAATTTTAAATAAACCTTTTATTATGCAGTAATGATGCATACTATGGATCACTTTTTTGCTCATAATACACATTCCAGCACTCGAGGCGGATTACATAGTGAACCTAGGTGGATAAGGATCTCTGCTGAATCTGTGATGAGGTTATGACAATGCAAGAAAACTTTGTCATAACCATAATAGTCATAACGACGCAAGATGGCCAATTCGTTTTTGGGTATCTTGGACCTTATATCTTGAGGACTTTTTATAAGGTAAGCTGCACTCCTGGGGGTGATTGTGGTAAAGGACGCACAGAGTATCAAAAATTGTCCTTCATTTTTTTGTACTGTTGCTTTATAGACATCGGGACACTAAAAAAATTGTCAGCAACTAATTTTATTTAGTTGTTAAATCTAGCTGGCGGATGAATGGGGTCAAGGGGGGTGGGAGAGGGGCCAAATGGGGTTGCTTGAGCATTACTATTAAAGCTCAAGCAACCAGATACTACAGCTATCCGGCATCTACTGATCCCCATGGGTGCCAGATAGCTGTCGTTTCTGGTTGCTTAAGCGTTAATAGTAAAGCTCAAGCAACCCCCCCCCATCCCCCGGGAAGTTTACTATATGTAGATTGTGCTGTTGCAGTTATTGTATAAAGCATGACAATTCATAGCTAATACTTATATTAATGTGTAGTGAGAGTTATATAGTTAACTTCCTAAGGCATTGCTAGCATATTGCCAGTTGCTGGTTAATATACTGCCATCTCATGGTCGTTTTGGTTGGCTTCCCCCGGGAAGTGCATGCCTCTTCTTTTACTGCCTTGCTCATGACCAAGCTTCAGGTTAGTTCATGCAACATACAGGGACTTTGCAATACAAAGAAGAGATCTTAGGCTTTGTAGTATATGCTTGAACAATGCACTGGCATAGTGTTCCTTCAGGAAACACACTATAAAACCTCATTGGTTCCTTCCATACCTTCTAGATATTTCTGCACATAGTTTTTAAATAATGATCCTCAGAGGAAGAGATGATGAGTTGCAATAGACATACACAATTATCTACCCTTCCAGCTATTAAAGAAGATCAGTGATACAGAGTGCAGACATATAATGGTGAAATATTGGATCCTAAGCCATGACTATTTATTTACCTACCCAGGGTCAATTGTCCCTATTGTCATCTCTACTTGGCCAGGTTTCTGAAGGCATGATCGTAATAGGGGGAGATTCGAATATACGCTGAACCCTGCTGTTGACACGTTGTCAGGGAAATCTCAAGTTTATTTCTCTAGTCCTAATAAGCTCAAACCCAAACTGACTTCTCTTCAACTGATTGATATTTGGTTGGCCCTTCACCTCATGGACTGGGATTATACCTTTCGCTCTGGTGTACATAACTCCTATAGTTTAACTGATTTTTTTTAGGCATCCCACAGGGTCCTTCATTTGGCAACCCAGGGCTATTATAGGACCGGAGATCTGGTTGGACTACTTTCTGATTTTCCTTTCTGTCATTGTTCCTGGCACTTCTAATTCCTTGCCAACTTGGTGGCTTAATGAGACTCTCCTCCAAGGCTCTTCTGTTGTTGCACAGGTGATTCAGACAGGCTCTGATGTTTTTATTTAATCATCTTACTGACCTCAACCCTTTATCTGTGAAGTGGAAAGCCCTGACATGCATTTTAGGGAGAAATCCACTAGTATGTTTTTTCTGTTCATGGATGTTCAATCCCTTGAGCAGCCAGACCCGGCTATGTATCAGTCAATTTTACTTAAAAAGGGGGAACTTCCAATTACAACTTAGCCAATCTTACCTCAAACATTGACTGGCTAGAATTATCAATGAACATGGGAACAAATGTGGCAGATTAGCTGTACTCACTAGGTCTATTCGCATGAAGCAGACTTGCAACTCTTGTCTCTTGTTGCAGTCTTGAAGAGTCACTCTTCTCATGGTGCCACTGTTCATAAATCCACAGATATTGCAGTGGTTTTTCATGAATACTATAGTGATCTTTACACTACCTTCTCCCCCCACCCCTTCCTACACTGCTTAAGATGCCCAACATCATCTCGATGAGTATATAGCTGAAGTTAATGAAGCTAAGGAATCTCTCTCAGCCCCTTTACCCTTCTGGTGATATGACGGGTCTTCTCTTCCTTACCCACAGGTAAAAAGACCAGGTCCTGTTGGTTTTACAAGCACTTTTTATAAACTTATAACATAAGCCTATTGTCAGATCTGGTTGTTATCAATTATGGAACTAGACAGGATTGCTGTCTGTCCCCTTTGTTATGTACTAACTAGGGAACACACTATACATATGAATGCATCTATTGAAGGGGTTCACGCTCACGGCTACCATCATAAAGCAGGTTTTTAGTGAAGTGAATGGCACCGTAGCCACGCCCTCCGGCCACAATGCGATCGTCCGCACGGGATCACAGGGCACATTGTGCCTGCGGTTCTGTGAGGTCTGCCGTGGTGAAACAGTGTTTCTTTCCTCCTGCGTGTCAATCTGTGTGTATCTCTCCGTGCCCCTTCCCTGCTCTGAAAGTTTGTATCCTTTTTTATGCGTCCACCCTCCCACGATCGCCACGCTCTCGCGCCGTGTGGCGTCATTTGGGGGGGTGTGCATCCCTTCAGGCTTCGTCTAACTCTTTTACTCTGTCCTTGATGTATCTATGTTGCAAAGCAACCTTAGTCGCTCATTACGAGCTGAATTCCATTACTTACTTAGCATTGTTCTATTTGTATATCTTGCCTGTCATTTTGGATGTCACCTGGTTCCGCCGTGTTTATAGTCTCCCCAGTATCAATACACAATCTTTTTTTTGAGGTGCAATCAATATGCTGCAAGCACTATTTTGATTGCACCGGACCACAGGCACAATGTGCCCTGTGATCCCGTGCGGACGATCGCATTGTGGCCGGAGGTGCAATTCACTTCAATGGCCGCCACCCCCCCTTTTGCCCGGCAAAAAAGTGAGCCGGTGGCAATGCAATGCAGTGCGTTCCGGCCAGAATCGGGCTGGAATGCACTGCATCTGGTGTGAATGTACCCTTAGTCTTAGTCATCAGGGGCTGTAAAAAATAGTTGATGTACTCTCATGTTCTCGATAGTAAGGGCTCTATTCCACTATCGGTCTTCCAGGTGAATTCTTATCATTTTTGTGGATTTTTGGCAAAAAACAGATCACAGGTATTCTGCTGGTAGAGGGTGATGAATACCTGTACTCCTTTTTTTTAATTTAAAATTCCTTCCATCCACCTTTTAATAATCTCCCTAATTTAATTGTATAATTACTTGTTGGATCACTTGGAGATCAAACAAAAATGCAAAGTCTCATTTACCAAAAAAGTCTACCTCCAAGCAATTTTATAGGCATAAAGTTTACCCTTACTTTTATTGATTTTGGTAATTTTGTTTCACCAACGTTATAAAAGGCCTTACATGGTTTATACAATTTTTTTGTGCATTCTTTAATTTCAGTGATTTATTTTTGTAGCATAAGCAGTAACCTCATATTAAAAACATTGTTTAATTGTATTTGTAATAACCACCACACGTTATACCAGGAACATCATTTAGTGTGTTGATTAATGGGACAAATTAGCAGGATAAAATTAGCCCTCATCTACGATAACACTTGCTTTCTTAAAGTGTATCTAAACCCAAGAATAAAAATGTTATACAGTATAATGCAGCTCACCAATTTTTAAATGTGGTGGCTGTATTAGTTTTTTTCTGGGCTATTTTCTCCTTTATTTTAATCTGGTAACACACGTCCTGTCTTAAGGTGGCTCCACTCTGTGGAGGAGCAACAGAGCCACCCTTGGACAGCAGTATGGTCATCCTGTGTTAGATGGACTTGCAGATTTAGATAACTAACAAATTAAACTAAACACCAGATAACACTTTAACCACTTGCTGACCGGTGTGTTTATACCCCCCTTCCTGTCCAGGCCATTTTTCAGTATTCAGCGCTGCGGTACTTTGACAGACATTCATTCCGTCATGCAACGCTGTACTGAAATTAATTTTATACCATTTTTTGGGGGACAGATAGGGCTTTCTTTTGGTGGTATTTAATCACATTTTGAAAAAAACCTATTCTCCCAACATTATGTTATAAAACATTTATTATTACCCAATTTTTTGGTAAAATATAAAAGACGGGGTCACGTCGGGTAAATAGACACCAAACATATCAAGCTTTAAAATTGCGCGCACCCGTTAAATCGCAAAAAACTACCATACTCAAAATTGACCATAGCCGATGCCTTAAAAGCTTTTACCGCTCATCAGTTTAGTGTTATCAGTGATTGATGACCCTAGAATTATTGCTCTTATTCCGACGTTTGCGGCGATAAGTAACATGTGCGGCACAATGGATGTAATCGGCGTTTTCGCACATAGGCGGGCTTTTTTATTTTGTTTGTAACACATTTTTTTAAACCTTTTTTTTTTCCACTGAACTATTGCTATCACATAGGGAGCAAACAAGCTCCCTATGTGATAGCCAATTTGCAGTGACAGGTCCTCTTTATGGAGACATCAGGGGTCTTTATGGAGACACCTAATGTTTCCTAGGGACCCCCAGAGAAGCTGATGAAGCAGAGACCTGCTTCACCAGCTTCTCTCCGGTTTCTTTACCGGAGAGTGACACTGGATGCAGGCAGTGATGTAATACACATCACTGCCTGCATTCAAAAGAGCAGAGGAGATCAAAACGGAGCTTGTGTAGTGAGCTCCATTTGATCTCCGGCTGCAGAGCTGCTGTGCTGGTCCAGGGCTCACACCGGGAACAGCGGAGCCCGGGATCACCAGCAGCGGTGGCGACGGAGGGGGGGCCGCACACCCGACCGCATATTACAAGCAATCGGGCGTCTGTAGAGAATGCTTGTATGTAAACAGCCATCGCTGGCTGTTTACATTCAAAGCCGGTTTCTGGGCTTTGAATGTAAACAGCGGGCACGAGCGGGGCAGGATAGGACGTGTAAAGACACCCACCCGCCCTCAAGAAGCCGCTGTCCGGCCGTTTAATTACAACCGCCGGACAGCAGGTAGTTAAGCAGTTAACTCAATCGTTTTCTTAATCCTTTTAGGATAAATGTTACGAAAAGGAATAACAGTCAACCATTGTAAGCTCCCCTGTCACTGTTAGATGATTTGTCTTAACCCTCTTTCTGCCACTTTTGCTGGACAGCTTGGCCTGTTAAAGGAAGTTGAAACATAACAGACTTATTATCCAGATCACCAGGTGAAAATAAAGGAAAGCAAGCCTAAAAAAAGAAAACTAATGCAGCCACCACATCTAAGAACTGGTAAACTGGAATATATTATATATTTGGATTTTGGGTTTAGATGCATTTTAAAATGATCCTTGGCCCAACCGGTAAACCGTTTAGCCTGCTGTACAACTGCTGTTAAGGCCTTTTGGTTTGTGGCCTTGGCCACAGCAGTGACCTGAGCCTCAGGGACCTGGGCCAAAGAAGTCATCTAAGCCTCAGTACTCACCAGCTGTGCAGCCAAAAAGCCTATTAGCTTATTACTGCTGTGCCAGATTCTACTGATGAGCCTATTGTTGGCAGCATCAACTTGTAGCAATGCCAAGTCCTCCATATTGTATAGTCAGTAAAACAATACACTGTCCCTTTAAATTACAGCTGACCACGCTTTTCACAGTTCTTAGCTCAATGGTACTTTAGCGCAATGTACACACAGTGCATGACAAGAAAACTCACTGTTCGGGAGGTATCAGCAGAACAAGTTCCACTTCAGCCTTCATCCTCCAGCAATTGTAGGAGTCAGCTTCAAATGTAAAACTTGCAGAGTGGTAGTCCAGACATCAAAGTGATTTTAAGGGCTTCCTGCCTATGTTTATTAGTAAGCATTGCATCAAACACAAAGCAAAAGAGTTTCCCTCGCAGGAGTCTGTGTCAGCACAATCCAGAATATGACAAAACATTCAGCCTCCTGGCTAGTTATGAGACATTTTTGGGTCAGCTTGGACCCAAAGTCTGTTTGTCACAAAATATAAAGTATTATCATTATGCATTGTATGGCTTTAAATATTTTTTACATGGGCATAGATTTTGAAATGACAACAAGCAAAATAAAAGGAAATAACAGGGATAAACACATTTTCTTTTACTTCCTCATTGAGCTAACTTCAAAGATAGAATTCCCATTTCAAGCCATTATTTTTTTTGGCCTTATCACCCTAAAGAGAACATAAGAATTGACCAATTCCCTTTAGCCAGGTATATTGGACCACAAATAGCATGTATCTTTATTAAAATGATCGTAAAAATAGATGTAATAATTTGAATTTAACCATCTGTCTAGGCTGTGCTCTGACTGAACTCTGGCTATCTACAATATATATATATACACTGTATAGTTTATAGTATAGTACTCCAGCTCGGGGAAATACAAGCTCCACAGCATAAGCTCAGAATGGCTGGATGCAGGCACAGATTGTATAGTAGTGACATTAGCAAAAACCTGAATTAAATAATGAATGCCTATCTCAATTAATACTTCTGCACAGACATAATATTTCAAATCAATGTAAGGATGGATGTCAATAGATGGTCTTACATTTATTCTTGGTTTTGGGCATGGCATGCTCTTAAAAGAGAATTATGAGATAACCTTTTTATTCCAAAGTTCTCTTAAGGGTTATCTCTTGGAAGAAACAGATGCATTGTTAACTGCCTTAAGAGTACTCACTGTATTTAGGTAATTGAATTCAGTTATGAGAGGTGTCTAAGAGGAATGGTAAACCGTGCATTGCTATATTAATATTAGAGGCATTTTCTCTACATTGTCTGCAAAGGTGATAATTTTGGTGAATGTAGTGAGTTTATCATGATACCCATGACTTATCCTGAGGGCTTTAAAATGTTAATGTTTTTCATGAACAGTAATAAAAGTTTTTTTATATTTGCAATAGCTCATGTTTTCTTTATTAATTATCTCCAGTGAATATCTCCACTTTTGGAAGTAAAGTATTTGTGGTATTTGTGCATTGCTTAAAACCATCCCTATTCTAATGTGGCCTTATACTGTGTATAAGGTAATACTATACTTGTCAGTCTAGGTGCGTCCCGCCGCCATGAGATCTAGGACACGCCTTTTATCTCCCTTTTATACATTCTAGATTCAATGCCTTTTTGAAGTTGTTGTTTGGTACAAACTTCTGCTGCTCAGCGTACTGTTAACCAGTATTTACAAGTCGATCATCTTTGTTTTTCATAATTGTTCTTAATTGATTGTGTAGAGGGCAGTGTTATTATGGCCAAGATGAGTAATCTTACATATATGAAATATTTAACTTTGTCTTGCATTTAACTGCCCATGTTGCCATTGTGTTAAAATCATTTTGTGATGCATAATTATTCTGACATTTTTTTTAATTATTTATAATCTGCAAAGCATTAACCACATACCAATAACAGAAAGCAGAACATTATATCAGTAATAACAATCAAAACCAAATATCCCAAAGGAGGGAAAACATCTGATGGGTCACAGAACATAACAAAAGCAGGCTGATATGACCGCTACACTGCAAAGTGTAACAGTAGAAATATCAGGTGGCTCTCAGCCATACTGTAAATAATAAGCCTAAGAGAGCACCCATTTTATGACATTCCACAGCTCCAGCCTCTAGCGCCCATTAGGTATCTCAAATATGAGTGGATACAGCTAATGCAATGTACAGCCCCAAGCAGAGTTTTAAGTGTATCAAGAAAAAAAGAAGCAGCGAAGAAGAGGGAATGGTAAAAGTGTAAGAAAGTGAATGAAGCTAAGGAAGGATTAAGATGAACAAGAGAGAGACCCTGCACAATGTACAGAAAACAGAGTAAAAATAGCAAGAAAAGGAAAGGGAAAAAAGGGAAGCTTTCTGGGTAAGCTCAGACAGACCATACCCAGAAATACTGGAAAAGCAGAAGAAAAAGGGGCGGGGGGCAGGACGAACAGGGTTTCCACCTCAAGTGAAGGACTCTCACCTAGACATCAGTCCAACAAACTTCAGCACTGTAAATTAGATAATCATCAGGTCAAGAGGAAGAAGTTACATCCTGGAGGGCTAAAGCTTGTTCAATGATAAACTTAAATTATACCCAATAAAATCACATCTGGCTGAATGATTTTGACTGGTTAAAGTGACACCAAGCTCAGGAGTTAAATCTTAAAAATACATTAATGTATCCTAACTATTGACAAAAATGTACATGCTTTGTCCATCACTCAGCTGTAGATCCTCAAATCATCTCTGAATTTATGTTGACACTGTTCTTCCTTCTGGAGGGTCTGACTACTCTTGTTTCCCATGGTCCCGGTGTGTGTTGTAAAGTAATTCAATGGACCGCCATGCACCCTCCTGCCCCACAACATAGTGAGCCGGCCGCAATGCGATGCAGTGCTTTCTGGCCAGAATCGGGACGGAACGCACTGAAAAACTAGGGGTTAACCCTTTACACACACAAACTATAGCTATTGCCATGTTTTAATAGAAACACACACTGTTCCCAGCAAACGTTGTGACAATTCTAACCTTAAGCAATGTCTGTGATGCTCACTGTCCCTCCAGACAGGAATATAACAGATTTTACAATATGGTAGAACTCTTCACAGAGACAAGGATTCTTTGAATTCTTATTTAGAGCATAGAGATAAGCTTATCAATTTTAAAGAATTGTTTTTAATAAAGAAAAAAAGTGATGAACAATATACAGAAAAGATGCTACAGATAAAAGACAAATAATACAACAGCTTAAGCAAAATAAGAATAACGTTTCTTAACACAAGTCCTGGGTTCCATGGGTTCCAGCAATGAAACATAAACTGGATCTGAGATTGACTTTCTACAAACAAGTCTCTTTACAGGTGTTCTTTTCTTGATTGTAAAGAGAACCCAGCAGTTTTTTGTGAGCCTTCTTGAAGGCATCCTTGAGCCAGCTTTCACCCAATCATAAAGGCCCATGGGTGTGAGACAGAGCTTTATGATATTTCACCTTGCTCTCCAATTATGTCAATTTCCTAAATGCAGCCATATGTTTATTCACCCACATGCTACCATCTGAGAGACCATAGATTATTGTACATTATGAAATAAGCTTTTTATGTGAGACATCTGTGCTGCATGGCTTCCTTAGAAGGGGTAATCTGTGTATTTGGCCCTCTGTACCTCCTAAGACAGGGGTTGTATGGTATGTGTGCGACCAGCGTTTCATAATACATTTACATATATATTTGTTATTAATGTAGTGCCCCCAAGTCCAAAGTTATGAATTCTGAAGTTTAAAAACTAGCTGTTAACAGGGTTATTTACTGGTCATCCCAGTCCAGACATCAGGATCTGTCAATCGATAACTTATTAGTGTTCTGGATACTCAGTGCTTTTTAATTAATCATTAAGAGGTTGGCCATAAAACAGCTATAAAACAGACCTGCTAGACAGATCTCTGGATCACAATTACAGTGGAATTGAAGACCTTTTGAACACTCTAGAAAACAAATTTGTTTAAATCGGTAGACTGGTGTAATCATATTTATAAGTGGTAAATTTCAACAAACTGAAGATACAACGGGGTTTCCTAAATAGTTTTGGGGTGCCCAGGCCTAATTACTGTCACAAGGAGCAATGGGGATAGCCTCTGTTCAGGCCCGCACAATTTAATTAAATGTTTTGATGGTATCTTCTTCATAGGTGTGAACCCCATCTAGTCCAGGTGCACAAGATTTGTAAGGAGAGGTTTGATTCTATTTGTCAACATTTTGGCAAAGATTTTCAAGTAAAAAATTTAAGAGTGAGATAGGATGATAACTTGCAAAAGACATTGATAAGATATTATATTAAGGAAGTGTCAGGCAATTGGGGTCTCAGGTCGTATTGCCTTGCATGTCCAAGATCGCAAAATCTTGGATATGCAAGTCAAATTGCATGTCCGGGTAGGCAATTTCAAGCTCAGTATCCAGAATGGAGGGCATAGAGGAAACCTCAATGTAAAACTTAATGGCCTCAGCTCTATAGCTAAAGAAATTAGGATTTTTTTTAGTAAATTGTAGAGATCTTATGAATATTATTGAAAAGCACCTGTGATAGCATCTCCCTCCTGAGTAATATCCCCCTTTGTCACAATCTGGTCTCACATCGGATGTGGACCCTAGCTATATTTGCAGGGGCACCTAGATCAAAGGGTGCAAGCAGTGTACACTTACAACTCCCAGAGCTGGTGACAGGAGCTGTGGAGCTGAATGAGGTAAGTGCAAGTCAGGTTTGCCTGGGAGTTTAGGTACTAGGCAGAGTGCCGTAATGCTGAGTAGGTAGCATGGGATCCCCAGGGCGCAGGGTGTAAGGGCAAGCTGGCATTCCCCAGTGCTTCTGAAGCTGGAGATGGATTTTGGTCCGTGCTGACCCCAGGTCACGCCCCCCAGGTTCACCCAACTCGACTAACAGCCGAGGAAGGTTGAAAAAGTAAGAATTCCGGACAGGCTGCAAACACAGATATGGCAGACAAATCAAAAGTTAGGGACAGGCTGATGACAAGGATATACAGACAAGGAGGATATGATAAATTAGATGAGGCTTTCAGCACATCCCTAGTTGGGTCTAATGCCAGACTGAGATTCCACTGATGTTCTCAGAATCCTCGGAAGGAATTTTTAGCCATCAGTGAGAACTTGTCTAAAAAGGGACTTGGTCAAAAGTTAGAAAGTATATTGTTTCCAGTGTATACAATTGTATGCCTGTAAAACCCTTGACTATAATGTAGCAGCCATTGGGATCAGCTGAAATAGATACGTGACGCCAAGGCATGGGTTTGGTAATAAGTACACTTTGTACCTATAGCTTTAGCATTTGGTGAGGTGCCATTCTAAGTGTTAAAAAAAAAACAATAATTGCAAAATGCAGATGAATAAGTATGTTTTAATTGAGCACAAGTGACACAGCCAGGAAGGCTGGGGAGGTCAAGAGGGTTGGGGACCCTAAGATACCTGCTATAGAGATTGAGAGGGACAGTGACCCATGAGGGGTGAATACTGAACCGCTTGGAGGAAAGCTGCTGAGCAATGCTGAGGACTGTATTGACAGAGAAATACGGTAAAGTCCGGGGATGATCACACTGGGAGTGTGTGGGACAGCCAGATGTCGGTGAGACCAACATAGAACGTTTTGATTAAAGTCCAATGAACTGTTCTGTTTGATTCATGGAATGGGTTTCCATAGCCGAGCAGCTGCATCCAAGCCTTACATCGCCAAGTGCAATGCAAAGCGTCGGATGCAGTGGTGTAAATCTGGATGTGTCTGGGTTTGGCAGTTGCCAGGAAAACAGTACTTAACTGCATTGTGCCAAGTGTAAAGTTTGGTGAATGGGGGAATATGGTGTGGGGTGGTTTTTCAGGGGTTGGGCTGGGCCTCTTAGTACCAGTTAAGGGAATTCTTAAGGCATCAGCATACCAAGACATTTTGGACAATTTCATGCTCCCAACTTTGTGGGAACAGTTTGGAGATGGCCCCTTCCTGTTCCAACATGACTGCGCACTAGTGCACAAAGCAAGGTCCATAAAAACATGGATGGGTTTGGGGTGGAGGAACGTGACTGCCCTGCACAGAGTCCTGACCTCAACCTGATAGAACACCTTTGGGATGAATTATAGTGGAGATTGCGAGCCAGGCCTTCTAGTCCAACATCAGTACCTGACCTCACAAATGTGCTTCTGGAAGAATGGTCAAACATTCCCATAGACACACTCCTAAACCTTGTGGGCAGCCTTCCCAGAAGAGTTGAGCTGTTATAGCTGCAAAGGGTGGGACAACTCAATATTGAACCCTACGGACTAAGACTGTGATGCCATTAGAGTTCATGCGCGTGTAAAGGCAGGCATCCCAATACTTTTGGCAATATATATATATCAATATAACAAATCATACATTAAAACAGCTGTGAGCAGGAGCGCTGTGAGCACAGTGCTTCCTGACTCACTGATTGCAGAGCGGATCAGGGAATGGAAATTCCCCGGTCTGCCTCCGCTCTCCATCCTCAGTGCATTTTCCGTGATCTCCCAGAGGAGTGGGGGACCTCAAAAACAATGGCCGCAGGGTGGGAGACCATCTATGCAGGCTGCTACAAGTGGTCTGGGTGTCTCTACAGCTGCCAAGATCCCTTGTACAAAACTGGAATTGCCTGCTGGAAAAAAATTATACCAAGATCATGGCTGCAGCAGCCATGATCTTGGTATAACTGCTTCAGTACCAGGACATACAGTATATATACGCATACGACGGTTCTGAAGTAGTTAAGGCTGATATCAATAGGTATTCTCTAATGAGTCGGGATAGGGGCTCAATGGCAAGCCTAAACAAAAAAGAGACACTGGGGATCCTTGTCTGGTACTTCCAATTATTAGAAAAAAATGAGGATTTGTAGCATGCTTATTTGACCTGACCAGTGGGGGTGGAAATAGGGGCAGAGATTTAGTTGTGGAATTCTGGTCCAAATCCCCATCATTGTAAGATATATAAAATGTAGGGCCACGTGAGGGCGTAGAATGCTCTTTTTAGCTAATCTTCTGAACACAATCTAATTAATCAAGTGAAAGGAGCATCATGGAGACATTATATTTCATAGCCACCTCAAACAACAAGCAGGCTCTGAGAAAGTTATCTTGCCTCTGAGGCATAAACCTACCAGTTTCTTATGGATCATCAAACCAATCGTCAAGTTCAAGCTAAATGCCAGCACTTCCTCCAGAGAAACTGTAAAAAAGAGTGAGTCTGAGTGAGATTTCAGAAACCCTAAAACAGTTTTAAAAAAAAGGCATATTTGGGGTTCACTCTGAAGATTATATCCATTTGACAGATAAAAATGTGTCTTTTTTTAACATACCATTGTATAAGTTTCTGTGTAAGTGTGCTTAAAGGAGAACTATGAGGTGAGTGATTTTCACTCGTCCTCATAGTTCTAGCCGACCTGTAACAATGAAACCGTCACAGGTCGGCTCAGTAGATCGGGAAGTGAGCGTACACATACCGGCGTTCACTCACTTCTCGATCCTGTCATGGCAGAGAGCCGTGACAGGGGAGGGACTGGATTTCCCCCTCCCTGCTCCGATCCTCCAGCGCTGATTGGCAGAACGGACGGGGAGAGGGCAGGTACAGCTGGCTCTGCCTCTAGATAGGTAGAGCCAGCTGTCACTCACGCAGCTGGGCGGATCCAGACATATATGTCGGGATCCGTTTCAGATGCAGTGTCTCAGTATACCGCAAGCTGCAGCTCGCAGTATACTGAGCTTAGCGTGACGGGAGGACGCTAGTTTGTGTCCTCCCGTTACCCTTAGGAGAACTATGAGGAAAAGCCCTAAACCCATAGTTCTCCTTTAACTACTAGATAGATATCGTAGAAGCAACTATTGATGTTGATGGCTATGTGTCTGATTACAATGGTAGAGAAAAAAGAACAGTCCTATAATAATCCAAAAAAGGTAACATTATTATAGAAAAGGATTTTAGTAATTGGACACAAGTGGAATAAGAAGTAAGAAGGTGTCTGAACTTTCTTACACCTCTTTCTCTGTTGTATTATCTTCATCTAAATATAAAATAACATATACTTTTATTAAACACAATAATGACACTAAAATCTAAAAAACAATTTCCCCAACATTTGTAACATTATATGAATGTCAAACCATTGTTTCCACAGTTTCTATAGTTGATATAACTAACATATATTAGACTCTCTAACCTCAACTATTTTTTTTTTTTTTTTTACTTAAACAGAAATTCCTTTAAATTAAAACATGTATT
This sequence comes from Nanorana parkeri, assembly GCF_000935625.1. Lineage (NCBI taxonomy): Eukaryota > Metazoa > Chordata > Amphibia > Anura > Dicroglossidae > Nanorana > Nanorana parkeri. The sequence continues at coordinate 190,220 of NW_017306866.1, read as the reverse complement.
TATTCAATATGTATAGGTAGGCAAAGCAAGTTCTTTGAGTTCTTCAAGTGAAATGTTTATTTGAATGTTTTAGTCACACAATGATACTATAGTCAAGGTTAAACATAGTGACGAAAACACAGACCAACTGTAAAGCAATGCAAAGAACAGAGATAATCCGCAAATAGCAACCTTTAGCATCTAGTTTTCTGCAGCTGCAAACTAGTTAAGAATTAAAATCTGACTGCTGTGGGTTATTGTACATAGCATAAGTGTTAACAGGCTTACCTTTTTACATACATAACGCAATTGTATATGTTATTATTACTAATATTATTATAATACAGGCATAATATAGAACACAGTGCTTTACCCCCCAAAAAAGGAGACAGTATAGTTACAATACAATGCAGGACAAGAGGGGGTGAGTGGAAGCCAGTGGTGTAAACTGGCAGAGTGGGGCAGCAGACACTGAATGGTTGGTAAGGTGGAACAGTAGTGCAGCAGCATTCATGATAGATTGAAGGGTGGATAGCTATGTAAATGTAGGCCAGTGAGGAGGCCATTGCAATGATCAAGAGTAGGGCACTGGGCTGTGTTCCAGTGGGAAGGAGAGAAACTGTCACAGGCAGCTCAGTGTCTGTACGATGTATAGAACCTGCTGCAGCAAATATGACATTTATAAAGAAAAAGATGACATTTACATTGACGGTAATTGGTTTCCCTTAATCTTTTAAATAATTGCTTGGATTAATTCTAGTGCCTATTTTGCAGACGATGGATGAAAGCAACAACGAGTGCTTTAAAATTGGGCCTTTAGTGTTGGCAGTGCCTTCACACCGTAGTTATTCTTGATGAGTGCAGGATTGGACCCTGCTCAAAAAATTCTAATTATATATACCTGTCACACAGATGGGGAAAAATTGGGCCTTTGGTGTTGGCGGTGCCTTCACACCGTACCCCTTCAAAGTTATTCTTGACGAGTACAGGATTGGACCCTGCCCTAAAAAATCAAATTATATATACCTGTCACAGAGGTGTGGAAAAAAATGTGCCTTTGGTGTTGATGCCTCCACACTGCAACCCCTCACAGTTACTCTTGGGTGAGCGCAGGGATGGGCCCTGCTGTAAAAAATTTAAATTTGTATGCACCTGTCACACAGGTTCCAAAACAAATTGGGCCAAAGGGGTTGGTGTTGCCCCCTCACAGTTACTCTTGGTGAGCACAGGGATGGGTCCTGCTGTAAAAAATGTAAAAAGAAAATCGAGCCTAACACTACTCAGAAGCTCTGGTACTCTTATAGGAATTAGTTCTGAGCCACAATAAATTTCATGTAACTCTCACTCTCACAGGTCAACTAGTGGTTAATCTCATTTGGGTGCCACGGTGAAAACAATGTGCACATAGATTTGTACTGTTTCTAATTTTCTTATAAAAATAAAGAACAATGACAACAAAGCAAGTTATGTGCAGCAAAACAATTACATTAACATAATATTTGTATATATTCTAAACTATAATTAACAATGGCACAGCTACAATTGTTTAGACATTATCTGACCATGGGAAGGGAAGAGGAATGGAAAAAATTATTCACCAAATACTATTTTAATTAAAAAAAATAAATTGGTCAAGAGTACGTCTACATTCACATGGATGATCTGAAGCAGCTACTTTGCTGAGTTTAGAGGCAGTTAAATGGACACAGCTGCACTCTGTGCTGTGGCTACATACAAGTTGGCCGATTAGCTGTGGCCAGTGTGTGTGCATCCAGAAGGGTTGGTCAGAGGCTTTATTCACATACAACTGCTCAGATGCGTGGTTACATGTGAATGGCAGTGGCACTGGCCATTTATTTGCACAGAGTACAAATCTGTTTGCACACACTGTACTTTCAGCAGTAGCTTCGGTGGCAAGAATCCAACTGATTCTTGCTGGCACCCTCTCATTGTCCATCTGTGTTATTGTAGTCATATACTCTGAAAAAACTAATTTATTCACTAAAAAAAGTATTACTTGTGTGCATTAGCGTACCTTATTTGAATACATTTGCAATTGATTTAATTTACTTTAAACTGAAAAACACAACACCTGTGTTATTTTGTACATTTAGAGCCTATATCAACAGGCTCTTAGTTTGTGTTGATGGACGAACACATCATGCTTTCAGGTGCATTCTTCTTTCATTTGACATCAGTCTGAGATGCTTCTGAGAGCAATTCAACATGCAGTTGACCTCCTGGCCTGCATTTGACATGCTAAATTCTATCAACCTGCTTCAAGCTGCTTTTGTGTTCCCTTGTATAGGGAGATAAACAGGTGTGACATGAAAAAATGCACTTCAAACACCAAACCTAAATTACTCTCAAGTGTAACCATTTATGTGCAGCCATTGATAATTATTTATACATTTCTAAACGACAGGCAACAGAAATTAAAATATCAGTGGCCATTTTAGTTGCTGCACTTCCAAACTTTGCAAGAGGATTTTTTATTTGTTGCACTATGGTGTTTTATAAATCAACAACGCAATTAAAATTTCAAAACTATTCATTGAGTTGCGTCATATTTGACATTTGGATCCATCTGCTGTATGTTTTTGTAAAAATAATGAAACAATAAATGACTGCAAGTACAGTTCAGTTGTTTTTAACACCTTGGTATTTGTGTAAACATAGATCATTTTAGAAATGTTAGTTAACGCTAGTACTGGGGGTTCTAAGCACAGAATAGTAACATTGAAATGCACATTGACAGCGAAAAACAAAAAAGTTCATTATGGTGCTGATCTAGGGAAAGACGGGAAAATTTTGACTTGGGAGGCAAACATAAACCATCTGGCCTTTTTATGGTAGGGATTGGTAGCTAAAGAAAGTGTACCACAGTACCACAATGATTGCCGGCCATAGTGAAGCTTTGTGCATTGGGTTCCTTTGCAGTTCTCTGTATCCAGTCACATAACATCTCAGATCCTCACAGAAAGTAGATTCTGGAGGATTTCCCTCTGCCAGGTGCTTTGATTGCAGGTTTAAACAGGGAGTAGATAGGTATAAAATACCTTGCCACTTACTGCAGGTCCTGCACTGACTAATCTGAGTGGGGGAGAATCTATATTACATATAGAATATTATTTGTACTGGCCCAGATGGCTAATCCCCCCTGCCCCCTAGCTGAGTCATCCCCTGTATGGATGAAAGTAGTGGATGCATGACAAAATACCAGCTTGTGGCTCTCAAGGGAAGGGTGATTTTTAACAAATCCCAACCACAGGGCATTGTGCTAGTGAGTGTTTATATACAGATTAATGGCAAGAAGGGGTTAAGGATGCTAGATCCAAGTAAAAAGTTGATGATTTATCTAGAAAATATATTAGCCAAGAAACTACTGCTTAGCTTTAAATTGGTCACACCAAATTGCTTTGTTTCCTCATGGGAGCTGTCTTGATTCCACTACATCGATGGATTACTTCCCTATTCCATTTTACAAATTGGTGTATTGATTAATTAAGCTTTTGCATTTACTTGTGCATTTTAAGCTTGCCACCTCCTCTCTCTCATTCATCCTTGTCTAGTTTTCATTATCCATTTATCTTAGGCCATAAGCTGTTGTTTAGTTATTCAGTTCTGTGTTTCTTATTGTGTGCATGATGATCCTATCAATTACAAATTTGATCTTGAAAATGCAGGAAAAGTTTCAAAGCAGTTACCTTATGAGCTAATACTGCAAGATGATTTAGACACAGATGTACAGTTTGCACAGATATTCACAGCTGATGACCTGTAATCTACCGCTGATCTTGATTAAATTGCACCATAAGTAGTTAAGTATTTAGCACTGATCATTGATCATGATTAGTATGGCCTCTATAGTTTTCCTTAAAGAAGATCTATTCATCACTGCTAGAGATGATCGAATAAAGACAAATTTGATGCACTGGCATATCGTACCCAAACACTGTTCTACCACAATGTAGGTGCTCCATATTGAAAAATTGTGAAAATATGTTAGACATTGTAAGGGCTTTTTGTGAAGGAGTATTTTTATTCTTATCACTAAAGCCAATGCTTTTATAGTGGAAATTGTAATTGTTTTGTATTTACACTCAGATTTTCTTCCACTTACACCTTATTACTATTGAAGTGGTAAAAGCATTTTCCATCAAGCAGATACGCACCTGCAATCCTTATCAAAGTTTATTAACAATTAATTCAGACCGTAAATTGAAAAAATATATTGCTTTATTTTATATAGAAAATTGCACCAACTCCCAAGAAAAACAATACACACTTAAAATCAACAACGTTGTCTTACATGTGCAACCACATTCATACCTTGTGGCTTACCCTATCTTCACCATCCAACATTGATACAGTATTGCCATGAAAACAATTACCCCTCAGGTAGATAGATTGATTGGAAGTCAATCTATAATGGGCGTTTATCTGTAAAGAGAACTGGCTGATAGGGTTTGAAGGCTACCTCTCTTTGTGTTAGAAAACCGAGATATGGCTATCTCCTGCTGAATTGTTCTTATGTCAGATAGCGATATCTAGCAGATCTTTGTATTATGAAGCCACTTCAGTAAGAGATAGCCATATCTCGGTTTTTCTGTCAGATAGCAATATCTTGGCTTGCAGTCTTTTATCCGTCCTGAATTATAGACGCAATCTGAAAGAGGACCTCATGGGTCATTTCTCATTCCTTTTAAAGATGTTTAGCCGAGGTACAGCGCATAGATAGAGTATAGTCACTGGTGTCATATAACATTTTATCCAGATTGGTCTTCTATCGTTAGTTTATTCCTTCTATCGAGGAAGTTAGATCTACACATATATGAGAGTAGTTATTGCGGTTTTCACGTATTTGGATCAAAACGATCCGTTTAACATTACTCAGATAGAGATTGTAACTGTGTATAACTCACGATCTTCCCGGGTTGGTTATCGAGGAGCCGGCTCATAAACGCTGCATGTGATCCCATGTATTTAGTTGGATTTCTTTTCACGGAAGGATTTCCTTTCAGATATAGCAATCTAGTTTGAGGGATGTGCAGTGGGTACTAACCGGTTTTCACCTTAATTGGGACATCCAATGGTGGTAGAGTTGTCAGTTCATGGCTTGTAATCAGTTTAAGAGGACATGCTAAGACGCTGAGATGTCTGCATTAACTAGGCAGGGACCTAAACCTATACCTAAGAAAAGTATATCTAAGGTACCTGTATACCAACAAGGAATCCCTGGGACCTGAACAAACAAATACTTTAGTTTCGGATATAGACAGACAAGCACTTGAGAACCTCAATGCACTACTAGAGGAAAATGAAGAGGATGAACATAATCCCCCTAACTATCCCCCTGAAATAAGGATAACCCAATTACGAAATAAGTCACAGACCAGCCAAACCTGACAAAAAACCCACATTTGAGCCTTTTCAAGGACTTGGTACAAAAAGACCTTAAATTAGTAAACTGGTCATTGAGAAGAAAGCATAATCTCTCAAAAGAAGAAAGGAGGACCCTATGGGAACTACAGGAAACACCAGGCATAGTGATCAAGATGAGTGACAAAGGGGGGAATGTAGTCCTCCTGTCGGAAGATATGTATGTAGGAGAGGTCAAGCGCCTACTCTCAGACGATAAAACATACATAAGGTTGGACAATTGTCCATTTCAGGAGTTAACTGGGGAATTCAACTATAAACTGGACATGGCAAAAGATGTGGGCCTGCTATCGATAAAAGAGTATAAATTTCTAAGAACAAAAAAAATAACATACCTACTTTCTACATCATCCCCAAGATACATAAAAACAAATCCAACCCCCCGGGCAGACCTATAGCAGTCGGAGGCCCATTAGAGAATCTAGGAAAGTACCTAGATACACTTCTAAAAGATCTAGTCTTCAAACTCCCCTCCTATGTAAAGGACACAGGGGACGTCCTTAGAAAGCTGAAAGGAATTACAATTAAAAAAAAATTTGATGTTTTCTAGTTGGGATAGATGTGGAATCCCTATATCATTGGGGACTGAAGGCAGTACATCATTTTCTGGAGCAACAATTCCCAAAATGAATTCCTAGTGGCGATGCTAGAGTTTGCCCTTAACCATAACTTTTTCCAGTTCAATAGCAAATTTTATAAACAAATAAAGGAAACTTCGATGGGAGCCCCATGGGCACCAGCATATGCCTGCCTGCAAATAGGTCTGTGGGAAGCAAAGGAGGTATATGTCAACGATTGGTACCTACAACATACAAAACTATGGCTTAGGTACATCGACGATGTGATCATGATATGGGATGGCTCACAGGAGCACCTGGAAAATTTAATGTACGAACTAAACGAAAACAATAAAAAGATATAGTTGACATACACAGCAAGCCAACTTGAGATTCCTTTTCTGGACTTACTAATAATAACTTACTAACTACTAAGATGAAGAACTAATAACCAAAACCTTCAGGAAAGATACAGCAGCGAACACCATCCTACATGCCACTAGTCACCATCCGAAGTCCCTTATACAAGGAATACCAACTGGCCAATTCTTAAGGGTCAAAGACAGGTTTAGGCAGAGAGGGTACTCACATAGAACCCTAAGAAATAGCAGAACGAAGGCCAACTAAAAACAAAGAACCCAGATCCTAGATGAGGGAGCTAAGAAAAAAGAAAAGACGGATAAATTTGAGGGTCCTGTCCGCATCATCACTCAATATGGTGCACAATGGGAGAAATTAAAGACAATCCTGCAGAAACATTGGCAAGTACTACATTTAAACCCGACCATGAAAGAAATAGTGGGCCCATATCCCCAATTGGTAGCCCAAAGGGCTCAAAATCTATGAGACCAACTGGTTTCCTCAGAGTACAAACCCAGCACTAGAGATACATGGCTAAGGGATGAAAGACCAAAAATGGTAGGCATGTACCCGTGTTAGAGGTGCCAAATCTGTCCATTTGTGGAAAAGAGTAAATTACTTTACACCAGTGACGGAGAAAAGAGCTATATTATAAAACAATTCATTAATTGTACCACAAGCATGGTCATTTACCAACTGGAATGCCCCTGCGGTAAATATTATATTGGCAAAACATAGCGCCAACTACGGGTCAGACTAGGTATAAATCTGAGAGCCATAAAAAACTTCCATTAAAAAACAGCACATATGGATAGTCCCATCGCCCAACATTTTGACAGATTCCACAGTGGCAACCCAGAGGGCTTAAAAGTAAAAGGAATTTATGTCCTAAACCTTTCAGCTAGAAGGGGGGATTTTGACAGAATCCTCAAACAAAAAGAAAAAATGTGGATGTATAGGCTAGACACATTAACCCCTAAAGGACTTGGAGTAATGAAGTTTGGAGATTGGAGTAATCCAATAAGTCTCTATGTCCAGCTGTAACAAATAAACATATGGTATGAACAAGTATTTATGCCATTATATATACATACATAGGATTATAAGAGAGAATTCTATGAACAAACCACCCATACTGCAAAAAAAGCCGGTTTCGAACTGGAGGGGGTTAATGAATTAAGTAATTGAACTGCCTATAAAATGATCACCCCATGATCATGTCCTGATGAAGCCCCAGGAGGAGGGGCGAAACGCGTCAACGTTTCTGTGTGTGTGTGGACGACCCTAAACCACCGAGGATCATGCAGACATCTCAGCGTCTTAGCATGTCCTCTTAAACGGATTACAAGCCTTGAACTGACAACTCTACTACCATTGGATGTCCCAATTAAGGTGAAAACCGGTTAGTACCCACTGCACATCCCTCAAACTAGATTGCTATATCTGAAAGGAAATCCTTCCGTGAAAAGAAATCCAACTAAATACATGGGATCACATGCAGCGTTTATGAGCCGGCTCCTCGATAACCAACCCGGGAAGATCGTGAGTTATACACAGTTACAATCTCTATCTGAGTAATGTTAAACGGATCGTTTTGATCCAAATACGTGAAAACCGCAATAACTACTCTCATATATGTGTAGATCTAACTTCCTCGATAGAAGGAATAAACTAATGATAGAAGACCAATCTGGATAAAATGTTATATGACACCAGTGACTATACTCTATCTATGCGCTGTACCTCGGCTAAACATCTTTAAAAGGAATGAGAAATGACCCATTAGGTCCTCTTTCAGATTACGTCTATAATTCAGGATGGATAAAAAACTGCAACCCGAGATATTGCTATCTGACAGAAAAACCGAGATATGGCTATCTCTTACTGAAGTGGCTTCATAATACGAAGATTTGCTAGATATCGCTATCTGACAGAAAACCGAGATATGGCTATCTCCTGCTGAATTGTTCTTATAACACGAAGAGAGGTGTTCAAACCCTATCAGCCAGTTCTCTTTACAGATAAACGCCCATTATAGATTGACTTCCAATCAATCTATCTACCTGAGGGGTAATTGTTTTCATGGCAATACTGTATCAATGTTGGATGGTGAAGATAGGGTAAGCCACAAGGTATGAATGTGGTTGCACATGTAAGACAACGTTGTTGATTTTAAGTGTGTATTGTTTTTCTTGGGAGTTGGTGCAATTTTCTATATAAAATAAAGCAATATATTTTTTCAATTTACGGTCTGAATTGACTCCTTTCGGTCAGCGCACACAACGGTGCTTGCGACCATTCCTTATTGTCTTTTTACATGTTATGCCTAGTTACAGACCCAATATACTTGGCGACAACTATTTCCCACATGGGATGCCATTTTTCTGTATGTCTCCGGGGAGTCCTCTTGTTTTCTGTTTATTAACTTGTTGCCAGTTTCATTATTTACATATAAGGTTATTCACATCTGAGTGAAGACGCTGCTCTGCCAAAGAAGTTTCTGTGCTGCAGATTCAGCCCATTTCTTTGTCTCACGTTGCCACTAATTCCATCTGTAACTACACATTCCTTAATTGGCCAATGTGTGATGTGCTAATGGGCTTGATGTTAAGTGTTGTTACAACCTCGACAACAGAGCAGTGGCTTCATTAATATAGGAATAATCTTGTATGTGAACAATAAAATTGGCAACATTGTAATGAACTTAAATGAGAAACACAGGTGTTGATATGATTGATGGAAAGTGCTTTTAAAACTCTGATAGTAATAAGGTGTAATTTGGAGAAGAAAGAGTGAATGCCAACTTGATACATATTTTTACATTTGTCTTGATTAGATAAGTGGATGATCTACAGTATATGAACCAGTGAGGCTGATGTATATAACTACATTTGATACTGATTACATTTCCTAGAAAGTGTGCTAAGAACTTTATTTTCTCCTTGTTCATTTGCTTTGGATCTGTACCCTAGAGCGAAAGTAATAAAATGTGGGGGGGTGTTTATGAGTGAGAGCTCAGAACAGGTCTGTAGCAACAAGTACAATGGTGAATAGACATCCAGACAAAAATAAAATTCTGCACATAGTGGGTGGAATTGCACCTTGTGGGAAAGGCACATATCAGCCTGTGCAAAGTTGAACCATGCAATGTCTAAAAAGAAGAACTCCAGGAATTAAAAATATGAATTTATTTTTGTAATGTTAAAATACTTGCACACAATTTTTAATAAACATTCTATTTCATTTTTTAAACGGTCACAATGCTTTGAAATAGAAATATTATTTGAGCTCCTTCATAAAAAGGGACATGTAGCTGTGCTCAAAAAATATTTGGCTGTGGAGAAAACTGCAATTTATAGAGAATCCAGTCAAATGGATTCACTCATCCTTAAAGTATTGGGACACCCATCCAAATCATTGGATTCAAGTGTTCCAATCACCTCCATGGCCGCAGGTGTATAAAAATCAAGCACCTAGGCATGCAGACCCTTCTACACACATTTGTGAAAGAATGGGTCACTCTCATTAGCTCAGTGAATTCAGGCGTGGTACTGTGATAGGTTGCCACCTGTGCAATAAGTCCATCCAGAAAATGTCCTTGCTACTACATATTCCATGGTCACCTATTAATGGTATTATAACAAAGTGGAAGCAACTGGGAACAACAGCAACTCAGCCATGAAGTGGTGGGCCACGTAAAGTGGCTGAGCGGGGTCAGCGCATGCTGAAGCACACAGTGCACAGAAGTCGCCAACTGTCTGCAGAGTCAATAGCTACAGACCTCCAAAATTCACGTGACCTTCAGATTGGCACAAGAACAGTGTGTAAAGAGCTTCATGGAATGGGTTTCCATGGCCGAGCAGCTGCATATAAGCCTTACATCACCAAGTGCAATGCAAAGCGTCGGATGCAGTGATGTAAAGCATGCCGCCACTGGACTCTAGAGAAGTGAAGGTGTGTTCTCTGGAATGACTAATCACACCTCTCTGTCTGGCAATCCAATGGACATGTCTGGGTTTGGCGGTTGCTAGGAGAACGGTACTTGCCTGACTGCATTGTGCCAAGTGTAAAGTTTGGTGGAGGGGGGATTATGGTGTGGGGTTGCTTTTCAAGGGTTGGGCTTGGCCCCTTAGTTCCAGTGAAGAGAACTCTTAAGGCATCAGCATACCAAGACATTTTGGACAATTGCATGCTCCCAAATTTGTGGTACAGTTTAGGGATGGCCCCTTCCAACATGACTGTGCACCTGTGCACAAAGCAAGGTCCATAAAGACATGGATGAGCGAGTTTGGGGTGGAGGAACTTGACTGGCCTGCACAGAGTCCTGACCTCAACCCGATAGAACACCTTTGGGATGAATTAGAGCGGAGAATACCAGCTAGGCCTTCTCATCCAACATCAGTACCTACCCTCACAAATGGGCTTATGGAAGAATGGTCAAACATTACTATAGACACTCTCCTAAACCTTGTGGACATCCTTCCCAGAAGAGTTGAAGCTGTTATAGCTGCAAATGGTGGGCTACAGTCCCGAGTGGACATATCCATATGTCATTCCTTTGTTTACAGTGTGCACACACCTTATGTTTTATAAAAGGTAAGTGTAACGACTTTGCAACGCACGCCTAGGATCGCAACTGCGGAGATGCGTACCTCACGGTTTAGTCAGTGGGCAGTCTCGAAGATACTCTCTCTCTCAGCAACTTAGAGATGTGTATGAGACCGGTAACATCATTTAACCGTGGTGACAAACAGGTGGTAGACAGGATTAGTAACAGCCTGGTAAAGTGTAACTCAACTTTAGGAGGAGGCCCTCAGTAACATGTATAGGAACAGCGAGGTACGTGGGTAAGTATCGATACCTCTATAGGTTTGACATGAGCAACTTCCTAATTCCTTAAACATGCACACACAGACTTTGATACAGTAAAGTTCCTGTTACGTGAAATCAATATAAGGATGTCCCAGGTATTGGAAACGTTTATCACAAATAATAAGGATAACCAGGATTGACCCGCATTTAGTTTAGGAATAGTCCATGACCAACTAAGTAACAGGTTAATAGATAGCCCCCCAGGTACTTGCAGTTGTGGAGCTCTCAGCCAGGTAGTTTCCCAGTAGATGGTAGTAGTGAAGTACAGCCTGTGAGTCTCTTTCCCAATGTACTTGATGATCCGCATTTGCTGGGTTGTCAAGTGGATCCCCTGTTCGGCCACCTTAGCTCCAATACGAGGTGGCAGTAATAGGGGGGAAGCCTGGTCCCTTGTGTGGTCAGCTGCTGCAAAGAGTGAATCTTCAGCGTTCACTGTCACAAACAGTAGGATGCCTGAAGATTCGGTTAGCCGCTGCTTAAGGAGCCTCTTGCGCGTGCACCTGGGGGAGAAGCTACAATCCGTTGCGCCGGAGGGAGCCGGAGAGGCCCATAGTGCGCGTGCGCGACCCCGGATCGCGGACCCGGAGCGATACGAGGTATGTTTCTTACAGTAAAGGAAAACTGTTTGTTTTCTGTATTTTCTGTCTTTTTTTAAATGTAAAAAGCAGTTATTAAAATATCACCAAATAAAATTTCTATCCATCTCCAAAAAATGATATCAAAATGTATTTAGGTACAGTGTGGAAGGGGGTTTAACACCGCGGATGTCAACTGGTTAATGTCCACAAATTTGGCTTGGAAAGGAAGTTGGTGCAACATGCTGGCAGTGAGATGGTTAAACACTGGTTGGGGTAAAAGTCACCTCTATGCCAGTTCATAGTGAACAAGTTGGCAACTTACATCTTTTCTGCTGGTCACAAATAATGTGAAACAGCCCTGTTTCTGTCAGCATTGGACAATGCCCCCTTGAGAGAAGCAATCCCCCCTCCATACTAAAGGGCATATGGGCTAAAACAACATGTCAGGCATCCTGCATACCCATGTCCATGGGGATGCCATTTGTAGGTGTTGTCTTGGGATGTTACCACTTAGAGAGATTGCACATCCTACTTAAACTCTCTTTTAAACTTTGAAAACCAAAAAATAATTACAGAAAAAATTATGGATTTATCAGTGCATGAAGGTCAGATTGAAAGCATTGATCTTTGTGTATTCACTTAAACCAAGTTAACCAATTTGCTGTTGCTCTTGGGGAGATCCAACAGGCTTCTTTTATAGTACTTTCATACAACATAAAAAGTAGAGTAAGTCGTGATATAAGCACAACTGCAAGTTTTTCCCTGATAAACTATAATTTTATTATTTCATCAAGTCATTTTAAAAACACACAAAAACTCTTTCTTCTTTAGTAACAACCACATGACATTGACCCATCCTTTATTCCTTACTGGATACACAGATAGAGAAACAGTGCGGCAGCCACTAGATATCTAAAAATAATGCATATAGATGCAAGCCTATACAATTCTCAGAAAGCCACATATAAGGAATATATCCATAACTAATCAGTCCTGAAATGTAATATCCCATATCCACAAGTGGGTTACTTCAAGTTGAACTGATTCAGGGATATAAATCATAAGCGAATAGGTCTTTGGTGCCTAAGCAGCTATATGCATATATTAATTATAATAATCACAGTGCATTCATGTGTAGACATGGATATGCATGCATAATAAATGCTCATCTTGGCTTCACACTCCTCTCCAACTTCAAATAGTTCACATGTGTGAACAACAACCAGAAGCAAAAACTGGGAGGAACTTACTAATAATGATCATTGGGTGATCCAGAGGCTTTTCACCTCTTAAAAACTTACTCCATTCACTTGAAAGCTATTTTTCAGTTATAGGTACTGTTTATCTCTTGCATGTGGATTTCTGAAGATTGACCTCTTTGTGATGGGAGACATACACTGTACATCCCCGCCACAAAGTGCCCAAATGACTGATCACGTACATACGTACAATAACCAAAAATGAACTAATTAAAGTAGCAAGCAGTCATAGTGTTATCCATTCACAATGACTGCTTGATATAATTAAAAATAAATACAAGTGTAAAAAATGTTTATAAAATATTTTAGAATATGAAACAAATTGAAAAAATAAAATAAAATTATATATATAAATATATTTTTATACTATCAATATAAAAATGAACCCCTTACAATTTAAATCTGCAGCTGAGACTTGTTTTTCTGCCCAAGGGGTTACATTTTTCCCATTTAACCCCCTCATGACAGCGATGTTCAAAGCATGTCACTGTCACTAAGTTTGGTGACACTTTGTGACAGTGACATTGTATGCCGGGTAACCACTATTCGCTTTCTATCAAGTCATCAATCTGGAGCATGTGATAAACATCAAATTTGGATTTTTCATTTAGTTTTCTAAAATCATTGTAGAACCTCAGAATGCCATCTGGAGGTGGGACTTAATCACGCACTGTTCTATGACTCTATAACCCCAAAGTCTAACATTTTCTGTACCTCTTCTGAAATGGCTTTTGTCTGAGCTTCAGGTATTCAATAAGGTCTTAACTATCAATAACTTAACTATACTTTGACAGGAGGCTTAATCACAAAGTCATAGCAAAGCATGTTAATTCAGCCAGGTAATTATAAAAAAACCCTCTTGATTTTTCTGCAAAAACTTTCATCACCCGAATCTGAGTAGTCTGATATCCCAACCTCTGGTATACCTTTCGCTGCTGATACTTTGGGTTGCTTTCTTGTTTGAGAGCCTCACACTCCTGACAAGGTTTTATTATATGTTTCTATGTTTTGTTCTTTTTTACAAGATTTAACAAGTACAAGACCGTGGAGGTTAATGCATGCATACATAGACACATGTTCATGTCATCAGTGCAATGTCAAGCGAGGCCCATAAGGCTTATATACCAAGGTGAGGGTGACATCATTAACGAAACCACAAAAGAGAGTATCTATGTATGTCTGATGTACATACAAGAAGCCATAAAGGCTTATGTTAAGGTGCAAACGTACTGCATATATAATGGATAAAAAGAAGAGTGTAAGATATTCAAGAGGATGTGTGAGAAAAGGGAATGAAAAGGGAGTTTTTTTTTTTTTTTTTACAAGTGAGGAAGAAAAGAGGAAAAAAGAGAAGGAAAGAGAAAGGGGGGTTAGGGAAGTATAGGGGAAGGGGTAGAGAGTACTCCCCATCCCCAGAGCATAACGAACAACCTACTCCTATCTAGTTCTGTAAAGCACCAATATTAGCTATCCATGGAGACCAGATGTATCAGGATTTATTGTCAGTATCTTATAAAATATGTTAGTTTTTCATTATTCAAGGTCCTGTTTACACAAGTTTCAACACCAGGAACTTCTGCAAGTAAGCTATGGAGTTTTTTTTGGGTGACATCAAATATGAAGCCAATCAGTTTTGTGACAGATCGCCAAACATTTTGAAACAATGGGGTTGATTTACTAACCTTATAAACACGCCACAAACAAGTATACACCTCTGTAGTGTGTTCCCTCCCAGCATGATCTATTGGTGGAATCTAGACACCTTTGTAGTGTGTACACACCCAGCAGGTGTGTTATGCAAAGCCCTGCATGAATTGCAAGGTGATGTTGTGTAAATTAGCTCTACGTTGTATTGCTTGCGTTGATGAATGCAGGAATGTAAATGCATGAGCTAACCATTTTTGTCTAAACTGTGAAGCAGCATTATATATGCATCATGTGCATGATTTTTCCATATATGGCATTAGTGGAAATATGCTTTTAGAGACTTGCATGCCGCTATTAGAGCGGCGTGTAGCCTATGGCGCATGCTACATGACGCGCACGTATGTAAATACATAAAAATGCGCCATAACAGCTTGTAAATGTGACACGTTGCTCGTGTTTGGTTGATAAATACGTTTTGCTGTGTAAAAATGCACACGCACCTGGTGCGTGTGTGTGTTTAGGTTAGTAAATCACCCCCAATGTGTTTACTAAGGCTTTTACAGGGTATGTGTGTAAGTTACAACACAAGACAGTGTATATTAAAGAGTAGAACCAAATCCACAGCCATTGTGCCTTTGAGCATGACCACCATACATGTAGCAATTTTCCTACTTGCCCACAGCGCCATGAGCAAAGTGATAAATATTGGAGTACACATTTAATAATGCGAGAGGGAGTGAAGTACCAACAAAACATAACTTTGTATAAATTCTCCAGGGCTAAGACATTACATGAACTTTGAAAGAAGACCACATTTCTTTGCGGTCTGCATCAGACAGTATTTTGCCAATTTCATCCTCCTAATGTAGCATGTATTTGGTTTTAGGGAGGTCATAAGGGAAACATTCATGATTGTATTAGATAAAAAAAGACCAGGGAAATGGGGATTAGTATGGCACTGCCTTTCAAAACTAGAAAGGATAAAAGGGAAGTGATTTGAGTGTGTTCTTTAAGTACAATTATAAATTTAAAGTTACAAAAAAAGGAATTTACCAGCTTTGGTCAGTCACTCACGTTCTTATAGTTTTTTCATGTAGTGCTTAAAAAAATGCACAGATTAGAAAAAAAGTAGTTTTCCCAGCTTTGGTCAGCACCTCAGGTTCTGCCAGTTTTTTCAGTAGTGCTCAATAAAATGCTTGCTCAGGGCTTCAATGCCTCTGAATCATTTCTGTAAGATGATTTGCTTACTGTAATCTTAGCACAGTATTGACTTCCTTGCCTATTCTTTTATTCTTTGAAGAAATTAAATTAAGATTTGTACCCAGTAGGTTAAAAAAAAACCCTGAGAATTCTTCATCTATTTGACATTAGTTCATGTTCTTGGATGCACATGTAATGCATAATGCACATTGTAATGACTGACTCAGATAAATGCTCTTTATTACTGCTTAAGCCTTCTATCAATAAACAGTTTGTTGGATGAATTAAGGGAGGCAGGCAACTCCTGCAAACTAAATGCGTCTCTATCCGTGGTGCTGAAATATTTCTGTAAAGGGCTGTCTGCTTAGACATTGCAGAGGATAATTACAAATCTTATTAGAAAGCTTGTTTGGTATTGAAGGGTGCTCATAGCTTTATTATCCTAGGTTACACTTCATTAAGATCCATTTCCATGGCTCAGCTTTTCTGTTCATTAACTAAGTGACCTTGTAGAGCAGATTAGAGTGAAATATTGAGATAACCATTTTTTTTTTCTATGTGGCTAATCGTGCAAAATAATGTTTTTAGGCAATGCAGGTAAAGACTTGACCATTTGAAAAAGGTAAATTGGCTTTCATTTATTAAAATTTGGGGGACAGAAAGGCATCTGAGTTGTTCTAGTGACCATCCAAATTCTAGCAATCTTGTTTTAGTATAGATTAAGGTAACAAATCAAGCACTGGGTAATTGCTTGCATGTTTCATAATATTCTGTGATAATAATGAATAGAAATCTGTGCCTAACCGTAATAACCTTTTCATTCTTTGTTATGGCTCTTTTCATATTAACCTAATCAGATTTTTAAATCAATGCTTAAGTCGAAAGGATTATTAAAGGTTTGATACACTTGCTGTTCTAAAACTGCATTTGAATAATAAACAGACATTGAAAATAAATACTGATAATTTCTCACAAAACGTTTACCTATAATCACTACCATGATCACTTTCATAAACTTCAAACCCAGAACCTTCTTCCACCTTGGCTTTCCATGTGACTGTCTTTCTCCAGCTTTAAATGTTCTGCCTAATGTCATTGATGCCTGTCATTTCCTGGATGCCATCCATCCACCATGATGTTCTTCAACTTTTCCCTTTATTTACCTTCCTCTCTTACACAATCTTACATAGCTGCTCTCCGGCCCAATGTCTTCTGATATTCAGAAAATAGAATGCATGGAAAAAAATTATGAATCTTTACCATTTAAATTGTTCTAGTGGCCAAAGGTATTTTACATTTTAACATTAAAACAATTATACATAGAACTAAAACCGGTGAACAACACACAATTAATCACTCAAAAATAGAGGTTTTTTATTGAAAATATAAATGTGAGAATTACTTACTAGACGATCAGTGGTTGATCAATTTTTAAATATGATCCCCATGATCAGCTCTGATACCCAATGACTGAATGAGGCAATAAGGTGATGGAATGCTGGACTAAAGCCTTGATCAATATTCCATTCTGGTTTGGCAGTCATTTTTAAGGGAGCTTGCTTAAAGGCCCTCAACCTAGCCGTGAGAGTAATGTCTTGAAGTTTGTAGAAGCAAGCACTAAGATGTTGCGATATGTTTTTTTTTTCATGACAGTAGTTGCTAAAATGCACATTTTCAGCCTATAAATTGCTTAGCTATTTTCTGAAAGCAGAGAACCTGAAGAATAAAATTATGGCAGTTGCAAAATTTTATGTTAAATGTCAATAGTTTATGAAACTCAAATTTTCAGTAAAAAATGCTTTTCAAAAATTCTAATGCACAAAAAAAAACAAAATAATACCCATTTTTTGGTAAAATATAAAAGATGCAGTTGCTTAGAGTAAATGCATACCAAAAAGGTCAGGCCTCAAATTTGTGCACACCTGTGAAACAATGTAAAACCTAGGTACCCAAAATTTACATAGTCAACACTTTAAATGTTTACAGGACATAAGTTTAGATATAACCATGAATATAGGCCCTAGAATTATCTCTCTCATTCCAGCATGCACAGCGATACCGAACATGTGTGGCACAGTTGTTGTTTCATAGGTACACACAGCGCATGCATTTACTTTCATATGAACATGTACATGAGGGCTTTAAGAATTTGGTTTATTGATAATGTACTTGATTTTTAAAAATTGTCTACTTTTTACACTTTACTTTAATGCTGTCAAATAAAGGGCCCCCTATGAGATAGCACATTGGAGCTCATGTCACATTTGCACTTGTGCTTGATTAGCTTCATCGGTCCATGGAAATGACAGCTCTGAAACCAAAATGGATGAAATGCTCATCATTTCTGGCTTCACTGAGTGCAGAGATGATCAGCAAATAGATGTTTACTGGTTGTCTCATGCTCTCCCCACTGACACCTGCCATGTCAGTCCCAGACTCACAAGAGGGGCAGCGGAGCCCAAAATGCATGGTGGGGTAGAGGGGTTCAGGTGCCCATACACCTTATAATTATCTGCAGATTTTCTGTGGTCAGATGGAAAAAGTGCAACAGATTCCTCCATCTGTGCTAAACTGTGTGAATGGAGGAATCTCCACATGGGCCAAGCTTCAGTAATCTTGCTAGTCGGCCCCGCTGGCTCTCAAAACACCTGAACAATGCCTGCATCCAATCAGATTGTTCAGGTATTTTGACAGCCAGCGGGTCCGACTAGCAAGATACTGAAGCTTGGCCAAGTGGGAGATTACTCCATCCACACAGGTTAGCGTAGATGGAGGAATCTGTTGCACATTTTCCATCTGACCACAGAAAATCTGCAGATAATTATAAGGTGTATGGCCAGCTTTAGGCTGGGAAGCAGCATGTTGCAGGACTCCTGCAGTAATCAGGAGGCTTTGAAGCCAGCTGAATCACTTCCAGTAGCAAGCTGGTAATCAGTTGAACAAATGTAAACTGCCTCCTGCCTGCTCTAGCTGCCAGGAGTCAGTTTACAGGGCTGTGCTACCATGGATGTAGTACTTATGTCTGTGGCAGCAAAAGGGTTAATGGGTTGGGAGTAGTGTCACACACTGAATGAAAGCAGTCTCTGTTTATCCATTTTTTTTTTCTTGATTAAGTATGATCAAATCACATACAGTCAGAGTCTATACAAACCATAAAAGGATCTTCCACATCTCAATATTTTGTACAAAGAAATTATAGTCTATGGAATTAAAGAGACTAGAGGCTATGTTAAGATAGCTGCATTAGTTATTTATGCATATGTCATTTAAATTTATTTAAAATATTGATGAAAGTACATGTTTTAAAAGGCAAGATATCATTAACATTAGAGTGTTTAATCAGTTGCGGTGTCCAATCTGTGGGTTATAGTACCTGGTTATCCATCGTTGACTGCCTTTATAGGTAAGCTATTGAGTATCTCCTGTTCTTTTTAGGGGGTTACTTGGACATCTGCTCTGATACCTTTTGCCCCATTCCTCCAAAAGTGCCTACATTGGTCCCCTGCTCACTGTTTCAAAAACTCGTATGGGAGGCCACGTTTTTCTTCTCAGCTTTACACCTTGGGGGGCAGTTACAACTAATTTGTTTGTTTTATATCCATACTTTGTAAGTATTAATTGATGAAGAATAAAGACAAGTGTTCATCATTATACATAGATTCATGAAATGTATTATTAATTGTAATGTAATAATGATGCTATGATGATGTTATGAGCTGTATTTCTACTTTAGATTAAAATCTGGGAAAACTATCCTATGAGGAGACATCAAACATATCCTTAGTCCTGGAGAAGATTACTTTGTTCATGTGACATGAGTTATGCATCAAATATCTTATTTGAAGGCATATGTACTACATTATAGTGGTCAATAGACTCTCTATGTATAGTTGTTTGCATATAAAAACTGGTTTTAGGCTTTTATACTCCTTAGAGTTTTTAACAGGTTTTGTAAATAAAGTTGGTTATTTTATTAAGGTATGCTTTCCTCTCCGATGCCATATATAAAAATCTGATATAACAGTATTTATTTTATATATTTTGTGAAAGGCTCTGTAGATTTTTTTCTGCGGATTTTAAAATGTTCTCATGCAATTTAGGTAGGCTAATTGTTTTTTTGTTTCAAAGAAAACTGGCTATGAGAAAAAAATGTACATTGCCATTCTTGACTTGCATTTCCACAATGTTTGTTTGACTTTCATTTTTTGCATACTTGCTCTTGGTTTTTGACTAATGATTGACACAGCCAGTTATCTAGCATTTTCAAAAGTAGATAGCCCCATATTTCTCTCATGAGAGAACTTTAAAGGCCTAAATTTACTTAATGCAAATATTGAAAACATTCTTAGTTTTGTGTTAAAGATTACCGTTAAATCTGAATGTTAGGCAAACAGCTGCCAAAAGATTTGCTTTTATGTCCATCTGATACTGAGATTTACAAACCCATGACCCACAGAACAGCCCTTTTTAGCTGGGTGCAGCAGGATCGTTCTCTAGCCCTCCCCCCGGTGACTAACAAGGTTATCCACAAAATGGTGAAGAGTTTGGAGAAGGCAGGAGAAGTGAACAATCTAGGACAATATGGCTGTACTGGAAAGTGAGCTGAATTGGAGAATTTTTCCAAATCAGCTATTTTGGCCTAGATTGTTCACTTCTCCTGCCTTCTCAAAACTCTTAACTCTTTTGTGAATAACCCTGTAAATATTGAAAGGAGGAGATGCAAACTGATAAGGGCACCTCTCTGTGTGCCCCTATCAGCATGCTTCTTCTACTACATCACACCTTCATGACTCCTTGTGATGCTTCTCCTTTCCCCCAGAGACTGCAAGAAGCCCATACTGAGTCAAATTTGGGGAAAGTATACGGTTTTTGTTTTAATAATATGTTTAATGAATGTATTGATGGTGCCTTTTTATCTTTAAGGATATCAGTTTAAGAGAGGGGGGTATATTTTATATGCTATATATTAACATTTCTGTTAAGTTAGGTGCAATGGATTTTAAGGGTAATTAATTGAATGGAAATTGCAATCATTGATTCAATATATGAAATATCCATAAAAAGAAGCTCATTGTTGTTATTTATTATTTTACATTTTAGGAGTAACCCATGCTATATGACTACCCAGTGACACAGACAGTTTAGAAAATGGTTAAGAAAAGGTTATTGTAAAATACATCTTTAATTATTACTTTCTAAATCACTGAAGGGTGACAGGCTTTTTCCCAGCCCCCTTCCCACTTGCTATACAACAATAAATAGTTTACATCTTTTAATTTCCCCCATCATTAAATTCATGTCTGTGAGGAGCAAACATGGTTTGAATTTCATAATGAAATGCCAGAAAAAGCATTATTGTAAAAAACTCATCTCTTTGATGATCTAGCTAGAAACACAGGGAAACCATAAAATCCATTATTTTAGGGGAAATTAAAATTCAGTTGCTGCATTACTCTTTAAAAAAATTACATTTACAGGTTTGAAAATATATTAATTAAATTCAGTTAAAACCCACAAAGAAGGTTAATAATGTGTTATTTTTGTGAGGTAGCAAGACATTTACTAATATTCACTGGTCACACTACATTGTACATTATTTTGTTTACCAGTCATTCCTAAATGCTACTAGAGACTCATGGATATTTTGTGGCTTCTTTAACCACTTCAGTTTTCATACCCTTGTGATACCTGACATGGACGTAAGCAATTTTTACATTTTCACTATGGGCCATTTTATTTCTTGATAAATGTGTCATTACGTAAGATAACAAATACATACTATGTAATAAACTATGCTTTCTTTCAAAGTATGGGAAGGTACTTTCAAATGAAACAAGACAACACTGTAGCATTTAAAAAATTAACAAAATTAATAAAAATTAAAAACTATTTCATGGTAAAAGGAATTGCAAAGTAAAGAAAAGGAAATGGAAAAAAAAGAAAATGGTGGTTGGACGACATCTAGGAAATGACAGTGTAGGGAAGGTCCAGTGCATTCCAGTACAAGAAGACTTTGCCCAATCAAGGCTTCACAGTTCTGTGTCCTGATTGGGCAAAGTCTTGCACCTGACCTATGGTCAGGTGCAAGGCTTTATCCAATCAGGGCTCACAAGGCACAGTGCTTTGTGCGGGATGCTCGACGGCTGAACACACAAACTGCCGATGTTCGAGTCGAACTCACGTTCAGCTCGAACATCGAGCCCAACACTATTTAAGACAGGATCGGTGACACTGCGTGCTGGCATCACATATTTTGCATGTGTAATACAATTTTTTACTTTAGTTGTGGATGTAACACCTGATTTTTTTTAAACCAGCAGTAACAGGCATGATCAGTGAGAGTAACATCCACAAACATCTAAAGCTAAAGAAAATTGTACTCTTCAAAAAATTAGAGCTTAATCCCACAACTTCATAAAAAGTGGCACAACAGCTTCGTATTATAAGTGAATACCGTGAAAAACCACACACACCTTGTGACCAGCAGCAACAAAACTGTGGTGCCAGCGCCTGTTTGATCTCAAATAGCTAACATGTTGCGCTAGGTCTGTGACTAACTAAAAACCTCACACTTAGTGCAATGTGTAAACTCAATCAATCATGGGAACATATTCGTGTGTCCAGATAATAAAGCCCGCAAACCCTACATGTGTAAATAAACCTTACTCCTTATGTCACCCAAACATATAAAATAAGTAGTGAAAACAACTATCCAAGTGTGCTAACTGTGTAACAAACAACATGTACTGTATATTCAAAACAAGTATTATAGCACAAGAAGTGAAAAACTCTTTTATGAAACTGATAGACTGAACAGTTTGTGAAAAGAAAGTCCGAAACAATACTCCGCTTGTGAGAACAAAGACATCCACTTCTCTTCTTTAATATATTCAGTGCTCCATATATCAATTTTCTGTGGTCCTTAATGATGATGAATTGCCCTTACCAGAAATATCTGATGTTAAATGGTGCTACAATAAAAATGAACATGTCTTGTTTTCATAGCTATGCGGCTCCCAGCTCCTCTCCTTTAGCTCTCCACTTTCCAAAAAAGATCAGTATCTGCCACTTCAATCTCCACTCCCTGTACAAAACCACCCTCAATTGCTAATACTCTGAGATGTTCCAGGGGAAGAAACAGGGAGCTCTCATAATGTAGTAAATTAAGAATTGCTTTAGTAAATTAAAATGCACTTACAAGAAGGAATAGAAGTAACGGCATAACATTTCCTCGTGGTATCACAAACTTAGGAGATGGACATAGACTCCTCCCTTTTGATTGAGTTCACTCATTGCACTAATTTTGAGGTTTTCAGTTAGTCACAGACCTGGTGCAACAAATTAGCAATTTGAGCCTTGTATTACAGTGTGTGTTCTTTTTTCAAAGTACCACACTCTATCGTCTTAAATGATTACTAAAATGTCAAACAGAGTGCACCAAAACACTCAAAAAATGATGACATTGGGACGCAGAATAATTCAAATCACCTGACTAAAAAGGAAGCAGCCGACTGGAGAAGGAGGTGAGGAGTGACGTTGGCTTCTGCGACTGGTCGGTAGGCGTGGCTGGAGGTGCCATTCGCTCCATTCCCAACCACAGAGCAGGTAAGTATTTTTTTTTGCAACTTACGTGCTCTATGCATTACCTCCCTCCAGCCAGAGTTCTCATAGAAAATGAGCCATCATACCCTATCCCCCTGCAACATGGCACCAGGCAGGAATTTCCCCTATCCCCTCTTCTTTTCAACAAAGCAATAAGACCCCCGATACACCCTCTCCTAGCATCCCACCACTTTAGTGGCATAAAGGTGGGACAGATGGAACTCAAAACCACTCTTGAGTCATACCATAGCGCACATAGCTGATTTTGGGACACTATCTGGCCTCCATATAATTTATTCCAAAAGTAAATTACTCTCCCGGGAAGATATCACCTTATTCAGATGATCAGTTTTCCCAGACTTGTCTACTCATTTCAGGCCCTCCCTCTACTACTAATGCATGCAGACATTATTAAACTGAATCAAGCCTTTTATCACTTCATTTGGATGGACAAGAGACCACACATCTCTAGATACCAATTGGCCCACCCCAGATCCCAACAGGGTATTCATTTTCCTGATCTCAGATTATACAACCTAGCTAGAAATCTTCACTATGTTAAAGACTAGTTGGGAAACAAGAGTTAAGCTTTTGTGAGCTTACTTATGGAACTACAATTGACCCATCCTAGAGAGGCCTTCTTCACTCCCCCATATCCGCTCTTACAACCACAATCTAGTCTAATATTTTTTACAGAGATACTAATTACCTGGAGGGAATTTGATAACCTCTTCTGTAACCCAGGATGTATTACCTCTTTCCTGCCAACTCATACCACCACTGCTTTCCCATAAGAAAATACTGACCTTTGCCCTACTGACACGCATTGGGTATAAAAATGCTCATTGACCTACTTGTTTAAGACGGATAAAATGGACCCAATTCCCTTTTTTGCAAGCCAAAATTTTCCTACCATCTCCCACGTGCTTCCGTATATTTAACTACAGGCATTCGGCCAATTACTTACAAACCTATGGGTCTTGCTCTCCCCCAAACTTTAGCTTAATTTTGACATGAGGAAATCCTAGGAAAAACTTAGAATATCTACTATGGCAATATACACTGAGTGGCCAGATTATTATGACCACCCCATCATTACTTAGTTGAGCCACCTTTTGCCTTCAATACTGCGGCTATTCTTCTTGGCATTAACTCCACGAGATGTTGAAAGGTGATGCGAGGAATCTGACATCATGCCTGATGAATAGCACTGCCCAGTTCTGTGAGATTTGATAGTTGTGGAACCAGCTGCCTGATGGCTCTTTCAACTTCGTCCCACAAATGCTCAATTGGATCGAGATCTGGTGATTGTGGGGACCAAGTAAGCAAGGTAAAGTCTCCCTCATGTTCTTGAAACCACTCCTGCACAATACGAGCACCGTGGCATGGCGCATTGTCTTGTTGGAAGAAGCCGTCTCCATTGGGATACGCCATTAACATTATAGGATGAACTTGATCAGCAACGATACTTTGGTGTGTTGTGCTATTCAGACGTTGTTCCACACAAATGAAATGGTCCACATCATGCCAGGAAAACATGCCCCAAACTATAACACTGCCCCCACCAGCTTGAAGGGTTGTACTCATGCATGTAGGTTGCATGCCTTAATGCTGTTCCTGCCAAATTCTCACTCTGCCATCTGCATGATGCAACTGGAAATGTGATTCACCGGACCACTTTTTTGCAATGCTCGGCTGTCAAATCCTTCTGTTCCTGTGTGAATTGGAGATGTTTTATCTTGTTAACTGCAGACAGCAAAGGTGTTCGAACAGACCTTTGGCTTCCATATCCCATATGATGCAGTGTATGGTGAACAGTGCATTCAGAAATCATTTGAGAGGATCCCTGATTAAGATCTGCAGTAATTTGATGCACTGTTGCCCTTCTGTTGTCTTGTACCGGTCTTGCCACTCTCAGTTCTGCCCTAACATTGACTAGTCGCTGACGGCCACAATTTGCATGTTCAGAACCAGATTTTTGGCTGACAGTCCAGCCTTTAAACACTTTAACAACAGCTGCTCTTGAACATTTAACGAATTCTGCTGTTTTGCTGATACTCGCTCCATGGCTCCGAGCGCCAACACTCATCCCCCGTTCAAAGGCTGTTAAATCGCGTTGTTTACCCATATCTTCAGAAAAAAATCATGTCTACTGTAGTGGTAAACAACCTGCTTCCCTATTTATAATGGTCTGGCCCTCTAGCAACTTCAGCGTGAAATTATAGCTAATTTGCCTAAAAACGTCAGGTGGTCATAATAATCTGGCCACTCAGTGTACAAACCAAAAAATTGTAATATGATTTTTTAGGTGCCAATATAACATTTACAACATATAGTTAAAAGATTCCCATAAATATATTTTGTTCATTACTTAAAAAGCAACATATAGAAACTTAAAGTGACATTAAAAGATATTTTTCCCTCCCCCAATGTTAATGTCAGCACTTACCTTAAATGATGTCTCTTAATCCGATCTTCCTCTTCTTTCCTGATGTTTTCATCTCTCCCTCCAGAGGTGCGGTGTCTCTCCGATCCAGCGCTGACTCCTCTCCGCTTGCAGGCAGTTCCGATCCAGCGGTGTCTGCATGCGGGTGCATGCGTCCATAGACTTACCTTGCGTCTCTGCTCATCTCCCGGCTGAGAATCCGAACTGCGCATGCGCCCGCTCCAAGATGCTTTGCGGCCGCCCGAGCAGTTTTTTTTTCTCGGATGGGAGCGCACAGCGAAAACAAGGTAAGTTTAAAACGCTGTTAAAGCGTTGTTTTTTTTTTACTTTTTGCCTATATCTACTGCTTCATAGCAGTAGATATAGGCAAAAAAACCGAGGGTTTAGAACCCCTTTAAAATAATTTTAAAAATACATATAAAATCATTGGAATTTCCTCAATTTTGCAAAAGACACCACTGTGTGTCACTTTACATACATATTACATGTATCTCATATCAACAACATAACTAGCCAGCCATTCTATTTTCCTCTGGTTTTTCACTGATTTTTTTTTTTCCCCCACTGATTTCAATTTGTGAATCTTATTATTTCAACTGTACTGTTGAAATCCCCACCCCTTCACACACACACACATCCTGCCCCGTTGAAATATCTGAGCTTACCATACAACTTAGATCTCTAGTAACCGTGTAAACAACATGTTAATGATCATTTATGCCTATTGTATTTGTATTGTTCAGATTGTTCCATAAGTTGATGTTCTCCACTACTTTGCTTCCTTTCTCAATTGGAAGACCATATAAAATTAACATGAGGCTAAATCAACAGGGTACTATAAATCATTAACTTCTAACATCTGATATAACTATATTGTTGGCTCTATTGTGTTGCAACAGCATGTACTCCTTTAGTCGCTTATGTACAATCACATACTGTTGCCAATGATATGTTGTAATATGTAATTTACCCTAATAAGAGGGTAAGAAAAAAAATTAGATATGGCTTTATTAATCTTTTTTTGCACTGCATAATAAGTTAACCACTTGATGACAAGGGTGTTAAGCCTTCCTCCTGTCCGGGCCATTTTTTACTTTTCAGTGCTGTGACATTTACACAGTCATGCAATGCTGTACTGAAATAAATTTGATACAAATTTTTGGGGGAAAGATAGAGCTTTTTTTGGTGGTATTTAATCACCACTGGGGTTTTTATTTTTTACTATATAATGAAAAAAGTACCCAAAATTTTGAAAAAAACCCAACTGTTTTCCCTATGTTACGAAACATTTATATTTACCCAATTCTTTGGTCAAATATAACAGATAAAAGATGGGATCACATTGGGTAAATTGACACCAAACATGTCAAGTTTTAAAATTGTGCGCATCCGCGAAATGACAACAAACTACCATACCTAAAATTGGCCATAGGTGACGTTTTAAAAGCTTTTACCGTCCATCAATTTAGTGTCATCAGTGATTAATGGCCCTAGAATTATTGTTCTCACTCTGACATTCACTGTAATATGTAACATGTGTGGTGTAATCTTTGTTTTTGCACATATTATATGTGCCTACACATGGCGTAGCAGAACTAAAAACTTTTCTGTGTGTTTTAACTTTTTGTTTTTTACACTTAACTTTATTGCCATCACAAAGGGGGCTAACAAGGCAATATACAATGACAGGTTCTCTTTATGGAGACATCAGGTGACTCCAATACCCCTAAGGTCACCTGGAGACCCCCAAAGAAGCTGATGAAGCAGAGATCTTTTTCACCAGCTTCTTCTCTGGCTGTAGCAGCCAGAGAAATGATAGACACACAAATGATAGAGATCAGCAGTGGGGAAATGCTGATCTCTCCTCAGTCATCACTGGAAACAACTGCTGTGCCAGTCTTGGGCCCACAGGGGGGACAGCAGAGCCCGGGATAACAAGCAACTGCAGTGGAAGCGGAGGGGGTGTGGTGGAGGCAGAGGGGGTGGCTGCACTTTCTGGTCATACAAGCGATCGGGCCGCTATAGAACGTCCAGAATGCTTGTATGTCACAGCTGGTACCGGCTGCTAAAATAATTTTGCTGGGTTCTGGGCACGCGCCAGCAGTGAAAAATAAATAACGTAAATACACGTCCAACCGCCGGGAAGCGTCCGCCATCTGCCCATGTATTTACAAAGGACAAATGCCATTGGTGAATGTATTGCATACTGGGAACACTATCTGGTTTTTATTGCCATCTCTGTACTCTTTATGGAGATGCACTTTCTACAACTGTCCTTTTCACCAATGTCACAAGTAATAAAGTGAAAGTAAACGTAAGAGTAAATCCAAAATATTAAATTGCTACCATAACAGGAATAAAGAGAAAATATTCTCAGGGGGACACCACTTCTCTGAGGATCTCCCTCACATTGGAAAGAAATTCCATAACTCATGAATTGAAGTGCCACACCCAGTTATAGTTTAGATCTTAAACCACTTTACTACTTGAACAATGTTGTAATTTTTGCACACACATACTACAATCTGGATTTTGGATAGAAATTTACTTTAAAACGCCAAAAAAGTATATATTTTCTGTAAGCAGAGGCATGAGGCCCTGTAAAAAAAATTGTAACAATGTAATACTTTTTTTAGATAAAATTTAAAATAAGAGGTTAGATTGAGTAAATTGCTACCAGTCAAGCAATAAAATTGCTTGTGTAGGGTACTCAATATTGTCCATAGGCAATGCTTTTAAAGCTTTCAACGCTCATCAGTTTAGAGTTAATAGCAAATTATGACCCTAGAATTGTTGTTCTAATTCCGACATTTGCGGTGATTCGAACATGTGTGGCGCAATAATCGTTTATGTACACATGCATGCCTTACGTGCACATGTTCATTCGCATTCAGATGGCGGCGGGGTTGGTTTTAATTTTTATTTATATTACAATTTTTTTTCCACTTAGATTTATAGCTATCACACAGGGGATAACAAGCCCCTACATAATAGTGCTTGGAGGTGACAGGTTCTCTTTATGAAGATATCAGGGGGTCTATTAGAAAGCTGTGAAAATGCTTCTTGACTCACTAATCACAGAGCAGATCAGGGAATAGACGTTCCCCCCTTTCCTACCCGCTTTCTATTCTGAGTGCATATTTCTGAAGGAAGGGAAGCAAGGGACCCCAAAAACAGTTTGTGGGGGGGCGTCACCTAGAGTATTCAGTACAACAGCATGCAAACAAACTTGTCTCACCGCTAAGGTTAAAAACAGAGGTTTAGATACACGTCTTCTGCAGAAAATGTGAAAGCCGCAGGCTGCTACAAATTATCTGGGTGGCTTAACATCTGCCCAGATCACTTGTACAAAACGAGCATCATCTGCTTAAAAAAAAAAAAAAAGTATACCAAAATCGTGGCTGATGCAGCGGCCATAATCTTGGTATAACCACTTCAGGACCAGGGCGTAAATATGCATATGGTGGACCTGAAGTAGTTAAGTATAGGGTTGAGTGGACAGTATAGAAATATGCATTTCGGAGGCTCATACAAATACTCCTTTCATCAGGGCTTACGAAGGGTTAACATGTATCAGGATGTAATAAACTTACCTCCATGCGCTCCAGCGATGGTGACCGGAGCTGACCACTAAGGATGCATCGTGCAGCTCCTCCCCCCTCACACCGGCTGTCAAAATAAAACCGATGGGTTTTCAATTGCTCGGCGTCCTCCTAATGTTGTGAACGCTGAGCAATAACCCTCTGCGGTGTTGCCGCTACTAACCACCTTGGACCTTGATAGGTTTCCTCGCTGAGGCTGTCTCCTGCGGATTCACCTCCTGCAATCAGACCCTGCTATAAGAGATTTCCCTCACTCATCCAGTGACACTGCACCTGAAGCTAACTACTACTCGGATTGCTGCTGGGAAGCTGATCACCACAAAACCGCAAGTAGTAACCCAAATTAACTTGGTTGTCCAGTTGCTCCTGATTTTTTCTGGTAGAGACTTTGCAACAGGCAGTAGAAATTACAATTGGCAAAGAACTACAAACATCATCTGCCGTTGCTAACATGTTACAACTGTATATTATCTGCCGCTGTGAGCTACCACTACCATCTGCTGTGTTTTGTTGCCATTATATAGAATTGTGTACTTCAGATAGCAGCGAGTTACAAATCCCATTCGCTGCAACCTTAATTATCATCATACAATTGCATATGACCTCTTGCTCAAAACTACTGATTCCACCCGCTGTCTTGACCGTCATTGCATTCAATCAACTATTGTAAAGTTTTGGGAACTATAAATCCCAGTTCTGCAATCATCGGAGGCAATGATTGCAGAATGATGATCGCAAGTATGATCTGCCTGTCCAAGATGGGCAGATAGTACGACATTTTAATCACCTTACAACCATCGCACAACGAAAGTCAGCTTTACACAGGACTGTAATGGCTTGAAATTGGATACGGTTTTGTCCAGTGTGTGAGAATGCATAGACCTATGCAAAACCTATTTTGGTACTGGAAATGCATTAGCTATTGTTCCGCCCCCACACAAAAAAACAAACAGCTATTTCTATACTGTCTCCTCAAACCTATATTGAGTGAAAATGTACAGTATTTACTCTATCAAATGAAGGGTGGAGCATCAATTCACAATCTTGCAATTTGACATCAAACCATGGAGACAGTGTAGATCTTCTGGAATGTAGAAGCTGCATGTCAGTATGCGAGAGTCAGTAAAGGTGATCTGACTACCAGACTGGGCAGCCACACCAAAAGGACAAACTGCCAGTGCAGGTTCAGCGCTTCTATTCCACTACTGTTGAATCTACAGGATGGGAATAAAGAGAAAGCTCTCTAATGAGACACAGATGGAGAAAAAGAAAAAACAAACAAAAAACTTTTTTTGGGCAGTTTTAACCCTATCCTACTCTGTCCAAAATGAAAAAAAAGTTATTCAGATAAACTTGAAAGACTTATTTGTCAGCTGTGACAAAGTGCATTCTATTGATTGTATTATACCAGAGTGAAATCATGACACATCTAATCACTATGTAATGCATGTATTGCATGACTACTCTGTCTTATGCTAAGAGTATGTTCATTAACCTTGAGTTTCACAAGTGCATGTGATGAATCCGTTTTACTATAACTAAGAATTGAATTTTCAGTGGAGGTTATGAAAGTTACTGTTTTTTAATCTCTCTCAGTATTGAAAGTAAACTCTGTTAAACAGAATTTTTCCTGCTGCATCTAAAATACACAGCAGTTCTGTTGCAGAAAGACTAAAATCAAACTACTTTTTAAAATATAATTGGCAAAGCATTCTTTGAACATTTATAATTCACATCTGCTTATATAGCTTGTATTTCTATATCTTACATTTTAAAACATTAAAAATACTTATACATATTTTAAGCTACTTTACAGGAAAAAAAAAGAAAAGCGCCAAGTAGAGAAAATAATATTATGAAAAAAAAGATAGGGCCTGACAAGCAACTGGGGATTTAAAGAATAACTACACTTTTGTATGCAGAATTCTCAGCACTCTATTCTAAGTATTGTTCAGAAAGTTCTTCCTAACACTTTTGCAAAAGTTCCCAAAAAATACTTGTAGGTTGCTTTGGAGGTCAGGAAACTGATGGCTGTTTCATCATTCGAAACATACCATGTTTGTCTTTCTAAAGTAATTTTAATATAGCAGAAAGGTATGTTTTCGGTCATAAATTTGCTGTAGGATGAACCCAGGTGCCACTAGATCTAGAGAAGATGCTGTGCCAGGTCTTTTCCTTCTGAATTTCAATGCAAGTCGCCAACTCTGAATCTAGCAATGGAGGTCCAGAATTTGTATTTTTTTCTATAACAGACAATTAGTGTCATGCATTGAGAAACCATTACTTTTTTTTCAAAAGCATACAAAAACCCTACATGATGAACCATACAGATATAAAAATTTATTTTTGAAGTTCATAAGACCTTCTTTCAGTCTTCACTAGTCCACTAGCACTGGTTCCTGGCATAGACAAGCCTCTTTCCTTCATTTTCTACATTGAAAGTGAGACTATTAATTCTACCATTGTTGAGTTGGATTGAAGGTGTTATCCTGTAAGGCACCTATAGCTAGACATGTGCGATTAATTTCGTTCCGAATGAAAATTCGGACGAAATTTTGGAAATTCTGAGATTCTGATGTATCCAAATTCTGAATTACAGATATAACGGATTCAAACCAATCCGAATTTCCAAATTTGTTAGCAGTAGGCTGGACGAATTGTTGTTTTGTTTCGTTCGTTGCATATGCAAAGCACTATGACACCTCTGCTCACGGACACAATTGGCATTCGGGAGATCCTGAATAGCATTCGGGAGGTCCCGAATGCCATGTGATATTTGACAGCTGAGAATGTCAAATGGGCTCCACCTATCTGTTTACTTTCAGACAGGAGATGTCATTTTGCGCTGAGTTTTCGTCGGGTTCGGATGGTCATCGTGCGGCAGAACATTTTTTTTTCCAGCAGGTAGGCAGGGGTCGTGCATCGTGATTGACACTGGATTACATCGATGGAGACATTATTTTAAAATTAAAGGAATTGTCAAAAATTTCAATTAAATAAAGGGGCACCCAGATGCCCCCTGGTGAATAAGGGGTACTTGTACCCCTACCCATTCACTAAAGGGTTAAATAACATTGTAAATAATAAGTCCAGACTTTTGAAAAAATCCTTTATTTGGAAAAAAAACAAAAGACATGTCAATCACATCGTCCAGCATTGTCCACGATAATGACGACTTAACAGAATAAAAAATAAATATAAATTTAACAAAATGTAAAACACGACGACCGCCGTCCCATCGCTGCGACAAACACCCGCCACAGAATGGCATTTTGACAGATGCCAGTAACATATAAACATTTGGGCGGAGCTAGCAGTGACAGCTAGCTCCACCCAACTGTTTACAGTTGTAACAGGTGAGCCATGATTGGGCAGAGTCATCATGATTGGCTACAGCCTTGCACCTGCGGTCAGGTGCAAGGCTTTAGCCAATCGGGGCTCACAAGGCACAGTGCCTTGTGCGGGGTGCTCGGCAAACACATCCTGCCGAACACCCTGACAGTTTGTGTGTTTGGCGAACACACGGACTGCCAATGTTCCAGTTGAACTAATGTTCGGCTCGAACATCGAGCCCAACCCTAAACATGAGTGGTTTAGGAGGTTCCCTCCTGAGCCAGCCATACATCCCAAGGATGTCAAGTTTGGTGTCTATGGCAAGCTAATTTCATAATACACACTGATCTGTGGTTTATCTGATGGTAAAGCATGAAAATATGGACATAGGGGTATTAGTGTGAAGTTGACAGTTTGGGAGGGGCGTGGAAGGGGTGGGAGAGCAGATCATAAATGCCTTAACCCTCCTGCTCACCTCGCTGAATCTTCCGGATTGGAATATGAGATGGCTCAATGACACCCCCAGAGGACTCACCAAAGCGGCTGCTCAAGGCAGCCAGGAGCCCTTGTTTAACATCAAGAGGAAATTCTCGTCAAACGTCAAAAAAACCCTCTAATTTTAACATCAAAAAAAGAAACACTTTAACATCAAGGCCCAACCATTTGCCATACAAAGAGACAGTGCTATCATAGGTTTTGTTTAAGGTTGAATTTTCACAGCATTTGCTGATGCATTTCCATTAGAACACATGGAGGCAGCTATTGTTTTGTGTGTAAAGGATTAACTGCAGAGTTTACCAACCCTTGTGACTATCACTCTCAGTCTGCTGGCCTGAGATTGTTATCCCTTAAGTTTAAAATTCTGTGTAGGTGGGGACTAACAGTGGTATCGCCACGTTCACAGTGTTATTGATGTACAGCGGGTTCAGACCGGCACAGACGTCACAGTGCCAACATTGTTCTGATAAAACTCTAGCTACGGCACTGCTAGCCCCTCAGGGCTGCTTTACCTGGCACTGTCCCTAAGAGAAATTGCACACTTTCATTAGTCACCCCTATCAAATTTATACCTGCATTTATACATAGCTTTTTCACAATGTAGCATTTTAAGAATTACTTTTTGCCCAGAAGAAACCCAAACAGGCACAATACAAAATCTTTTGGCCTCTGTTATACTCAGATCTATGCATGTAGAGTTATTATTATTATTATTATACAGGATTTATATAGTGCCAACAGTTTGCGCAGCGCTTTACAATATAGGGCAGACATTACAATCACAGTACAATTCAAGCCAAGATGGTAAGGAGGGCCCTGTCGACGCGTTTCCGGGGCACGCCCCCTTCGTCAGGACATCGTCACCGGAAACGCATCAACACTTCCTCTTACTGAATTGCACATAGGACATATAACACGGATGTCTCTATTGTTCCGGGTTCTCTGCTGTCCTACCGCTCGTTGATACTCCACTTTTGTGAGTACCTATCAGTTTTCATTTTACCAATTGCTGAATAAATTGATCTGCACCAGGAAAGGCGCCCCTTCTTGTTTTGTTTTCCAACTAGAAAAATGCCTTGTCAGATTTAATAATTTCAAACAACATGGAGTTGGTTGCTGACGTAAAAGCTTGGCTATCAGTGATCACATGGTGATAAACTTTGTGGTAAATTACAGAAAAAAATAGGTAAGACAGTATGACAAGAACTTTTGGTTTCAAAAGGGCAAACTTCAATAAGCTAAAGTTTCTTGCTGTTTGACGCCAATATTCTATATATATATATATAGCAATCATGTGAAATATAAATGATCAAAATAAAATCTCTGTGATAAGTGTATAGTGCCCTAAATTTGAAAATGGATGGTTAGAATTGTCACCTAGGACAAAAAGTGTGAGGCAGTGCACATGATAACATCTTCTATCATTTCTTTAAATGTACAGTATGTCTTTTTTTTAAATATTTGTATTCTTTGACTGCAGACATTATATCATTAGCAGTGAATGGCTTGGTGTTTTTACTATGACAAAATACATTTTATTTGTTCAGTTTTTCTAATATTTGAGAAAGCCATGCTATGAGCTGTTGGTGACATAAGACAAAATAAATCAATACATCTCTTCAATTTGTCATGTTATTTAATTGGTGCTTTTGTACTGGCCTCAGTAAGAAAAATATGGAATTGCTTTATTTCAATGCTTGGACAAGCACTTTACCATTACTCAGGCAATAAACCTCTGTTTAAAATAGCAAGCAATCATAGTCACTGTCCATCTCACTGAAAGTTGCTTGAAAGGCCTTCTATGCAAACCACTAAATTTCATACAATTAACAATTTATAATATGTACTCAGTTCTGTCACAGCTAAGCGTTCCCAGTGGAGTAGACAAGAAGGTTGGGCAACAGATTTCATTCTTGTAGTAACTGCACAAACTGCACTCTGCATTGTCTTCTTGGGCCATCATCATAGAGGTCAATGCAGTATTTCTACTTCAGATCATAACTAGGAAAAAAGCTGTTCATTTTTTCAAAGATATTTGTTCTTGTAGTTGTTTATACCTCATCAGAGATAATAATAGCTTCAGAAATATCACCATTATACAGGTATCACACAGAAACTAACAGCACACCTAGACGACTTGAGTGCTTCAATCACGCTGCAAAGTGTAAATAATGAGGTTGTTTGCATCTACAAGTGAGTTGAACCAGAATGACAGCTGCACCAACCATTATTCTTTTGATGGTGTCATGGGAAAGTAGCACCTCTTTATTGGTTGCTGCTTCTTTGGGAACAAACTGAGTTTTATATAGATCAACAGTAAAAGGCTTTATTAAATATTAGGCAATTGTGTGGACCTGCCCTTGACTGACAATACAGTAGCTCACTTTAAGTAAGGTTTATAATTTTATTGTTTGCAAAAAAAACGGGTGTAATTGATGGGATCTTTTTCCAAAAAATTAAAGGGGAGTTCTCACCTCTGGACGATTTCTTTAAAAATGTGTTTTTTGAGAGAAAGGGGTTGATTTACTAACCGTATAAACACACCACGAACATGTATACACCTCTGTAGTGTGTTCCCTCCCAGCATGATCTATGGGTGGAATCTAAACACCTTTGTAGTGTGTACACACCCAGCAGGTTTGTTGTGCAAAGCCAAGCAAGAATTGCAAGGTGATGTTGTGTAATTTAGCTCTATGTTGTGTTGCTTGCGTTGATGAATGCAGGAATGTAAATGCATGAGCTAACCATTTTTGCCTAAACTGTGAAGCAGCATTATATATGCATCATGTGCATGATTTTTCCATATATGGCATTAGTGGAAATATGCTTTTTTGGTTGATAAATACGTTTTGCTGTGTGAAAATCACACGCACCTGGTGCGTGCGTGTGTTTAGGTTAGTAAATTACCCCCAAAGAGTTCAATGGAGTTATTACAACATTTTTTTTTTGGTTTGTTTTAGCACCACAAGAGTATTCTTAAAGTGACACTAAACTGAGAAGTTAAATCTTAAAAATACATTCAAGTACCTCAACTATTAACAAAAATGTATCTTACTTGTGTATTACTCAGCTGTAGATCCTTAAATCATCTCTGAATTGGTGCCAACACTATCCTTCCTTCTGGAGGGTGGCTTATTTTGTTCCCCATGGTACCTGTGTGTGTTGTAAAGTAGCCACCAATCCAAGCTCGCTCCCATGATAGACTAATTTCAACACAAATTAGTAAACTAAACCTAAACGTCATGTACCTTATTGAGCTTAAGATGAGAGCGGCCTCTCTTGCATCTCTGGTCCCAGGAGGCCCGAATATTGATACAGGTAATCTGGGGGCACTGCGGGGCACGAGTGCCGGAAGATTACTCTCATGCTGAACGCAAGTCTTGTAGCTGCTCTGCTGGGCAATTGTATATAAACGTACAGCAGAGAGGCATGCAGAGAAGAGTCGAAGTCAGACAAGCCGGGTCAGCAACGTGCAGGCAAGAAGGTACCGAATCAAAGAGACGAAAAGTGTAGTTGATTGGCATGCCAGGATCAGCAACATGCAGACAACTAAGGATACGACAGGAGGCAGCAGAGAAGTCAAACGAACCGGGTTCAGGATATGCACAGAGGTGAACAGCCCGACCAGGCACTGTGAGACATGTCATGCTCAGGCACAATTAACTTTGTATGGGCTTCCTGACAGTAAGATTGTAGTTCATCATGAGAGTGAGCTCAGAGCGGTGGCTACTTTAGAACACACACAGGGACCATGGGGAACCAAAGTAGCCACCCTCCAGAGGGAGGGACAATGTCAGCATGAATTTAGAGAAGATTTGAGGATATACAGCCGAATGATACACAAAAAAGGTACATTTTTGTTTACAGTTAAGGTATGTGAATGCATTTTTAGGATTCAGCTCTTGAGTTCAGTGTCACTTTAAGGATACTATCACATCTTTTAATAGGCTCTAGAGAGGATTGTCCTGTGGAGGACATTGATGATCTTGTTGACTGGTCATGAATACAGGCTTGTCGTTTTGAAGTAATTGTGTCTCTGGCTTAAATGTTTCATTAAAAAAAACCTCATTCCTATAGTTTCTTCTCATTAGTAGTTTATCTGTGACAGTAAAATGTTTATTGACAGAACTTGCAAGTCTCAGATAAGCAATTTTCTCTATGTCAGTTGTTTCCTATGTTTAGCCTTTCTTCTGCCAAGCACATAAGAAAACTAAATTTGTCTGCTGCATTCATATTTCCTCTATTTTCTAATTATTCCAGCACTGAAACAATAAAGCCAGAACACTGTGAGGCCAAGCACAAACACATATTAATATATCAAACCATAAGTAATCTGCATGACAAAAGTGTTTAATTCTATAGTGGTCCCACACCTACTACTTGCTTATTCAAACTTTGAAGAAGAATTAACCATCTCATGTATTATGGAGGGCAGTGTCTACCATTCACATGACACTTGCACCAATTAACTGATGTTGTGCCCTGTAGTGTGCATATACACCATATTCTATGCAGCACCTTTGGTATCCACTGCTATGTGTCAAGGAACCCCCGGTGGTAACCTTGCCTCAGTTGAGAACCTAAGCAAGCCGATGTACGGCTGATTTCAGCCGATATACGGCTGAAATCAGCCGTACCAGCCTGAAGTGAATAGCCGAACGGTGTTCGGCTCACTTCACTTCTGATCGGTCATTCACTCGGCTTTGTGAATAGACCCCTATGTGTACAGAAATATATCAGTAACTGATGACGCTGGTGGCTATTTTATTAGAATCTGTGTGGTAAGAGAATGCAGTACTCTTAAAAACAACAACAACAAAACAGCTGTCAATGACAAAACAATACTTCCCCTGTGCTGCCACATAATATTACTGGATTAAGTGCTGGGGTGATAATAGGGATTTAAATAGGTTTGTAAAAAAGATATGTCTCAGCAATAATTATATTCTCACTTTACAATTTGTTTCCCATATGGGAACTGATGTGATATGATTTGAATGTGAAAACTTCTTAAGCTCCTTTAATTAGCAGGTTTTCTCATTAAACACTAAGTACATTAAAATTATTGAATCCATTCTTTAATGAGGCTTTTGTCAACTGAAGTTAATTTGTTTGAATCATTGTGTTGCAGTAAATATAAATAACATAGTATAGCCAAGTTTGTTGTTTGTAAGAGGCAGCATGTTCCAGTATCACAAACAGGCATTCTCTAAGATCACCAGATTATGGACCAAAGAGAGTGTTGTGGACTGGCAGAGTACAGCAATATTTGAATAAAAACTAAAGTACTAAATCAGGTAATTTCAGCTCATTGTATGCATCTAAGGACTTCTTTTAATTTGACTGTAGTGTTCCTTTAAAGTCCAACTCAAGTCAAAACCCAATGACAACTTCTTACCTTATTTCGTGTCCTGGTGTCACAGACTGGAAGTAACATAAAATGTGTCCCAACAGAGTCACAGGCAGCAATAAAAAAAAATTCAGAATATTTACTCTTCCTAAACCTATCCAAAGCTAAATAAAATAAACAATGAATACAACATATATCAATGTAGCAAATAAACATAATGTAATAAAGTATATTTTGTAAACAAGATGTTTATCTGGCTGCTATATAATTTAAATACAAGGAACCACATGACACTTGAGCTTACATTTATGCAAGTAAAACCGGTATAGGATATTTAAGAGAACTTTTAGGCTGTTTCCATATTGCGCAATAGTAGGTGTTTGGATTGTTTCAAATCTATGGAGATTCTTGACTTGACATTTTGAAAGATACTTATGCTAACTAGCCTTAAGATGCAGACATGCATTTAGCTGCAAGTCACAACTTTGTTTACATGCTTATTGCACTTCTGTCACACATGTCAATGCAGTGATAGCTTAATAGAAGTTAACAAATGTGGATCTTTTTCTAAACCCATTCACACTGCCAGTTCCAGTTCCCAATATGATTGAGAATGAATCAGTGTGGCTCCTGATTATTTGATCAACGTGATATCTATGATATGATCACATAAGGCTTAATAGTAAACAAACTTCTGCCAGCAATAGCAGTCAACCCATTTCTTTCTATATGCACTTACTGTGCATGCAGAAGTAAATAGTTTCCAAAGACAGTATTTTATTTATATACAGTATATTTCATGGTAATAAAATAATTAATTAATCATTAACACATATAGTCTTATTTACAAAACTGTGAGATTGTATGCCTGTCATTAACCTGCACCTCTTTAACTGGTATACAATAAATAATTAACCAAGTAATTTCTGTGTGATATCCTTAGTAAACAACCTTGATAATTATAGATATTGCTCCATTAGTCAGTGTTAATCATCACAGGGTCAAGGTGTAGAAAGCTATTATCTTCTTACACTTACACAAAAGATTGGAAAATCATTCTCTGTATTGCATTTATCTGAAGTAAAACGGTTTTGGAATCAACTTATGGGTCTTATTGAAGAGTTAAAGTAAAACTATACGTATAGTAATAGAATAATATTGCATATAAGATTGCTACACAAGCCATTTTGTAATTGTCTTTCCATTTCATTCTGAAGCTGGCAACCTGGAGGCATTCTGCATTTAATTTCCTGTAAAATTTCAGGCAACCAATTTCATTTTTGGTGAGATACTCTCTAAGACCTGGTTCACACCGAGGCGTTTGTAAGCAGTTGTAAAAGTGCTTTTAAATGCCCAACACAAGAAATCCTATGATTTTCAATGGTCCTCGTTCACACCTGAGCAGCAAAATGCAAAATGGCCGAAAAGGTACATGAGCTTCTTTGGGCAGTTAAACAGCACGGTTTTGCCCCATAGACTTCAATGGAAATGCCCAAAACGCACAGCAGAAACATGCTGCACATTTTTGTGCATATCCATTGCCCGCAATGTTTCATAAGTTGCCAGTCAAAGCGCGCATACAAACACGCATGAAAATGTACACATGAACACGCACGTGCAAACTGGCCCACTTGGGTTTTAGGACTTTTTTTTCCCCATGAGCTTTATTATGTGGTTTAATGCATGCAATCGATAATACGAAATGACCTGCACTCCATACAGCGTACAGACCTTGATGAAAGGTTGGTGCTTTAAGTGACAACATGGATGGCGCTGTGTCAGATACTGTCCATAATCAAAGTCACAGCACTCGATGATGTGTGCAAGAAGTAAAGCACTTTTTAATAAATTGTTAAAATGTGTCATGCAGCCAATGTTTCGGGGCCACACAGGGTCCCTTCTTCTGGGCGACATAGTGATGCATACTTTTCCCCTCTCCTAACTACTGATCTCCAGCCTGCCTCTGTATTGTGATCTGTTTTTTAAACCTTCATCTCCCTAAAGGTCCCCACACACCTTACGATAATCGTACGATAATCGCGGGAAATCCCGCGATCGTACGATTATCGTAAGGTGTGTGGAAGCCGTGCGACCTCTACTACTGTAAGGTCACACGACTTTAAACTTACGGACATGTTCGAAAACCCGCCGAGCATCATACAATGTTCGGCGGGTTTGTGGCATGTCCGTACGATAACAGCCGTACGGGCCGGTGTGCGCAAGCGCACACTGCCCGTTCGGCATTGCAGTCATCTGAAGCCTGCCCCTCAGGGGGCGTGGCTTGCGATCATCGCAAGTACGATCTGCCTATGCAGCATAGGCAGATCGTACGTTTTTTTAAGTACCTTACAACCATCGCAAGACAAAAGTCTTGCGATGGTTGTTAGGTGTGTGCCCAGCCTTATCCTGCATAACCCTTTATCTATATCCTGCCACTGTGTGACCTGTGAATTAACCCCATCACCTTCTGATCTCACGTGTATGACCTGATGTGCCATATCCAATGAACTATTACCAAGTTTCATGTTGTTATCCCCTCAATGATAGCATGTTTCTTCATTTCCAAAAAACTGCTGTTGCAAAAAAAAAGGCGATAACCCTTGGGTGTCCCAAAAAGGTTCATTTCAGGGGTGTTTGTCCTGGCATTTTTATTTAAACAGAAAGGGAAATAGGTTGTTTTTCCAATGTTTTGGTATATACTGTATAGAACAGTAATTTGGGTACACTGTTGCATGGCCAAGTAATTGTCGGTCAAACTATCACAGCATTGAAAACTGGAATTTAACAAAAAAACAGCTTGTAAATGGCATTTCCCTCCCAGCTTATTTAAATACATTTCTTTCTTAGTAATTGTCAGTGTTGCTGTAGTACATTGTATACATTGTACAGATGTGCCACTTTAGGCAGGTTTAAGGTATTGCATATTTTTACGTTTTATAAAAATAGTCCCCCCCCCCCCCCTTTTTT
>NW_017306866.1:74573-148458 GCF_000935625.1 Nanorana parkeri | reverse complement strand
CCCCCCCCCCCCCCATTTTTTTTACAATCCCTAGTCTAATAGCCAAGAAAATGGCCATTAATAATTTGACAGATTCAGCTCCAATTGATTTCAGTGGGGTTAGGATTCGGTATCAGAACTTATCTAATTTGTGGCTATGAGGGCAACACCTGAGCTTTGAGCAGCTGGTATAATTAAAGCTACAATGCTTACCTCTAGGTGTTTCCTTTTGACCAACCCATGTTTTTATACACTGGTGTATGAACTGTGTAGGGGCACTTTTATTTGGGCATCAAATTCCTTTAGGGCCACCTTGCTGACCTATAGGCTATTTGCATCAGCCTTTTGTTTCCTAGGCATATTTACTTCCCTGGAGCTTTCTAAGCTACATAGTTACATAGTATTTGAGGTTGAAGAAAGACATATGTCCATCAAGTCCAACCTATTTGTGTATGTGTGTATGGTCCTATTGGTGTGTAGTATGATCAATTTTAAGAGTACTTGTACTCCTGTATATTACGGTCCCCGAGGAAATTGTCTAATTGCCTCTTGAATGATTCCACACTTTCAGCCGAAATCACAGCATATCTTGACCGATCTAAAGGTGCCCATACACTGTGCGATCCCGCAATCGTACGATAATCGCAAAGTGTATGGAAGGCGTGCAACCGTTTTTACTGTACGGTCGCACATCTTTTGTCTAAGGAGCATGCTAGAAAACCAGCCGAGAATCATACGATTTTCGGCTGTTTTTTTAGCATGATCGTAACATCAATGCCGCATGGGCCGGTGTGCGCACTCCCTCAGGTGGGCGGGCTTGCGATGATCGCAAGTACGATCTGCCTGTCCAAGATTGTACGTTTTTTAAATTACTTTACAACCATCTCAAGACTAAGGTCTTGTGATGGTTGTAAAGTGTATGGCCACCTTAACTGAGACTAACCCCCCTTCGCACCTTGTGCTGACATTTTTTCTCCACCAATTTTAAATGGTGGCCTCTCGTCCTTGTCATCAAGTTAATTGTAAAACGTTTGTTGCTAATGTTACTATCCCCGGTAAACATTTTATACATGAAAATCATTTCCCCATCTTAATCTCCTTACTTCCAAGGAGAACATGTTTAATTTTAGAAGCCTGTTCTCATAACTCAGGTCCTCCATCCCCTTTATGAATTTGGTTGCCCTCCTCTGGACCCTCTCCAATTCAAGGACATCTCCCCTGTTCACTGGTGCCCAAAACTGGACCGCATACTCCAGATGTGGCCGAACCAGTGATCTATAAAGTGGCACAATTACAGACTTGTGCCTGCAAAACATTCCCCTCTTAATACAGGACTCTGCTTGCTTTGTTTACAGCCGCCTGACACTGCAAGCTATTTTTCAGCCTGTGGTCTACAATGACCCCCAAATCTGTTTCCCTTTCGGATTTTCTGAGGGGAGCTCCTATTAGGGTGTAATCCGTTTTCTTGTTTTTAACCCCAAAGTGCACAACTCTACATTTATCCACATTAAACCTCATCTGCCATGTGGTTTCCCACTCCCCTATTTTATCCAGATCCCCCTGTAATGTTATAGTGTCAGATTCAGTGACTATTCCCCTCCCGTTTTGGTATCATCCGCAAACACTGAAACATGGCTGTTTACCCCTCCCCAATATCGTTAATGAATAGAGGAAATCATTCTACAAATTACCCCGCTTTACTTGTAGGGGGCATATTCCGACTATACTACTCATCTCTGATGCTGCTAATACACTACCACCTCTGTTACTGCATTTTTTTAGCCTCAGCTAGCACATCAAGTTGACCCTCAGGTCTGCCAATGTCACACTGGTCTATGTTAATATTTGTTATATGTAACCAGGTTTGCTTCATTGTCAACATTAATACGCTAAAGGTGCCCACACACCTTGCGATAATCGTACGATAATCACGGGAAATCGCGGAATCGCACGATTATCGTACGCTGTGTGGAAGCCCTGCTACCTCTACTACTGTAAGGTCGCACAACTTTTATCTTACGAACATGTTTGAAAACCCGCGGAGAGACGTACAATTTTCGGCGGGTGTGTAGCATGTTCGTAAGATAAAAGCCGGACAGGCCGGTGTGCGCAAGCGCACACTGCCCGTTCGGCATTGCGGTCATCGGAAAAGCCCGCCCCTCAGCGGGGCGGGCTTGCGATCATCACAAGTGTGATCTGCCTGTCCAAGATAGGCAGATCGTATGTTTTTTTAATAACCTTATAACCATCGCAAGACATAAGTCCTGCGATGGTTGTAAGGTGTGTGCCCAGCTTTACCCTTCTTTTTGTTAGCACTTGACAGGGCAGGATCAGCAAGGAAACACATGCAGCACGTGGCGATATCCTGTGGCAACCTTACACAACATTAACTTCTCTGACATTTGACACTCTGCAGGGAACTGTCCCACCAT
Source organism: Nanorana parkeri (assembly GCF_000935625.1). Classification (NCBI taxonomy): domain Eukaryota; kingdom Metazoa; phylum Chordata; class Amphibia; order Anura; family Dicroglossidae; genus Nanorana; species Nanorana parkeri. The sequence continues at coordinate 146,047 of NW_017306866.1, read as the reverse complement.
CTGACATTTGTTACATGCAAGCATGTTTGCATTAACACCTTTGGCATGACTAGTCTCCACATTTAACATTTTTCACTGCATCTAAGGGGCTTTAGAGGGCTTAGCACTTGAACCCACTTTTTGGTCGGTAACCCCAAACTCTCCCATTGCAACTAAGCACACTGGTATATCCACTAACACCTGCTTGTGTGGCTATACATCATTCTTGTAGGTTTCTGACAAGATCCCAGCTGTTCTATCATCTTTACTCTGCCCTTTTGTCTTAAAGTGACATTAAACCCTTTAACATAAAACAATACTGTAATGTGTGCCTTACTGTAATCCATGGTTGTTTCCCTTCTCTTTGCCGCTCTTCTTTTTAAATCTGTATCTCTTCTCATGCTGGGCAGAACTTCTGTTTTGCAGCAGACTGCCTTGTCTCTGAAATGGATACATGGTGTCTGTGTGTAGGTCTGCAACCTGAGCCAGCCCTACAGGAAGAGGCACTCAGCTGCAAATGGAAGTTCTCCCCCAGCATGAGAAGACATGAGGATTTAAAAGGAAGAGCAGCAAAGAGAAGGGAAACTACCAGGGATTACAGTAAGGCACACATTACAGTATTGCTTTATGTTAAAAAATCTGAGGGTTTAATGTCACTTTAAGAGAGAAATCAGCTGCTTCTGCAAGCACGAAACAGGAGTATAGCCTCCACCCCATTGTTACACAAAGAGATTTATTTTATCATGGATAATAAACTCTGTCCCATTCTATACAATCTGTGTTCCATTTGCAGGCAATCCACTGTACCAGCCCATCCATCAAATGAAACACAGAATTATCTGATAGCTGAACATTTGACACATTATCCATTTATGATGTCATGTCTCTCCTAAAGAGAGACCCTTTATCCATACTTAATGTTCACTTGTGGACTCAAGTGGCTGAGAATGAGCATTTGCTGAATTTTACAGAATGCATTTTTCAGAACTAATGGCAAACTTGTCCACAATTGACACAATAGCCTGGTGTTCTAGAGTGTTACTATGAACCATACATAGTAAGATCCTCTCAAAGTCAGCACACCTGAGCTGCTCCACAACCCCACCAGGGACATTGTCTGCTTGTTGCATCGCATATTTTGGCATTACCAAGGAAGGAAGTTGCATTACCAAATTATGATTCTGTAACTTTCCTTTTAACCCTTGCATATTCTCACCACTACGAGCCGATGGCACTAAACACATGGGCATTTGTTGCAGTGTGAGTCTGCATTAATACATTCTTATCAATTGCAGGGCCACTCTTGTCCCCCAGTGCAGCAACTTAGCTGTCCTGGGTAACCTCTGGCTCAGCAACCCTTTGGAGGTTTCCAGGGACACCTCTGCTGCATTAGACACCATTGCAAGGGAAGAAAACACATTTTTATGAGTGTTCATGCGTACCACATGAAAGTATGCCTTTTGTCTACACGACACAAGTAAATTCCCAGCAGCAATAAAGATAGAATTGACATTTAATAATATAATCATTGATTAACACATTGGCAAACTCATTGTTAATTCTAGTCTGCCTACTATACAGCACAATGAACAGTGGCAAGTCTCTTTCTACATGGGCCACAGTGGATCTACCCACTGGGGTCTCTCCCACTTCACAGCAAATGCTCTCACAGCTAGAATTACAATAGGTCTCTTTAATTACCATATTAGTAGTGCAAGCATACTACTCAATTAAGACAGTCTAAAGGTGCCCATACACTTTACAACCCTTGCAAGACTATTGTCTTGCGAGGGTTGTAAAGTACTTAAAAAAACGTACGATCTGCCCATCTTGGACAGGCAGATCGTACTTGCGCTGAGGGGCGGGCTTGCGATGACTGCAAACGGGCAGTGTGCACACCGGCCCATTCGGCAGTTGTCGAACCAGCAGGCCACTAACTCGCCGAGAATCGTACGATTCCCGGCGGGTTTTTCAGCCTGCTTGTTCGATGGAAGACATGCGACCGTACAGTAGAAACGGTTGCACGCCTTCCATACACTGCATGATTCTCGTACAATCGCGGGATTTCCCACGATTCTGGTATGAGAATCGTGCAGTGTATGGGCACCTTTAGGGTGCCCACACACCTTACGATAATCGTACGATAATCGCGGGAAATCCCGCGATCATACGATTATCGTAAGGTATGTGGAAGCCGTGCGACCTCTACTACTATAAGGTCGCACGACTTTAAACTTACGAACATGTTTGAAAACCCGCTGAGCATCGTACGATGTTCGGCGGGTGTGTAGCATGTTCGTAAGATAAAAGCCGGATGGGCCGGTGTGCGCAAGCGCACACTGCCCGTTCGGGATTGCGGTCATCGGAAGCCCGCCCCTCAGGGGGGCGCGGCTTGCGATCATCGCAAGTACAATCTGCCTATGCAAGATAGGCAGATCGTACGTTTTTTTAAGTACCTTACAACCATCGCAAGACAAAAGTCTTGCGATGGTTGTAAGGTGTGTGCCCAGCATTACCTGCCACTGCAGCAGGCATTGCCAGGTTCACTTGATTGCACTGGGCTAGGGATGGCTCTGTTGAAACTTCTGTTCCATTTTGATCTTCCACTCCACCAATATTAAAAGAGTGCAAAACAACAGCAGGCCTTACATGTTCTATGGTACACCCTGCAGGCACCACAGGGCCTTTCCCATGGTTGCTAGGAGTGAAAGCATATACTTTTCCCATGGAAACTTGATGGGTAACCACAGCCCTCTGTCTGGTTAGGATACCTTGTGCTGTATTATGGAGACTGCATGCCCCTACTCACTGTATCACAAACAGTGAACTTCTTTCTGTTTGATTGCCCCATATTTGCACTGTCTCTTTTAGCATTTACTCTTGCAGGATCTCCTTACTTTCCACACACAATTTGTTGTCTCATACACAGAAACACAGTTCAGAAAACAGTTAAACTTTCTTCTTAATACCACGTGCCTCTGACTCTGACTGACTGGCATACTGTCTCTAGGAATCATTTCCCACTATCCTCACCAGTTGTGGGAACCAGCTTTAAATGGTAAAGCTTTATGAATGCAGCTCACTCACCAAATCTTCATTTAAGGGTATTTTTATAAAATTTCACATTTTTATAACAAGAAAAGTCCTCCTCATGCCTATTTTGTCTTCCCCTATTTTCCCAATGGGACTGTCATCTGCAATTTATAAAACATGGCATAGCAAATCCAGACCCCACAAGACCTACTGACTCCTCAGGGTGAATGCAGAACATTTCTGGAACTTATAGGGACTCACCGACTGTCCCAAGCTCACTTTCTCCAATATGAACAGATCTCCTCATTCCTCAAATCTCACCTTCGTCTCCCCATTCGTCCTGACTCTACCTCCACTTTCTCCAAATTGTTGGCGCATCCAACGCAAAAACTTTTCCTTTCACAGGCATACCCCATACTTCGCCCCTCATCAGAGGACACTTCTTCCCTGCCACCACGTTTTGCTCACAAATGGGCCACACTGTTACAGATATCACCGGATGATTCATACGACCTAATACTCTAGGGATGGCATGATGTATGTAAAAATATATGTAGCGAGCAATGGAGGGAAATACAATTTAAATTAATTAATAGAGCGTATTGCGCTTTTAACTTTGGACCCATAAACCCACACACGACTTGGCTCCAATCCTGCCCAAAATGTCAAGCCCCACGTCCCAACCTGACACACCTTTTCTAGCAATGTACCAGTATACAGACATTTTGGGAAGCTATACTACACTACATGTCTCTGCTATCACCTTCCTCAGGGTTACTAACCCCAACATATTGCCTGGAATAGCCCATGACCCCTTAACTGCTAACACTCCTCACTGTCCCAATGGGAACATTACTGCCTGTTGGCTGCTAAAAAAAGAAATTCTCAGAGCATGGCTCATAGCCACCCCACCTACTTTAGCAGATGTTAAAACTACCTTACACCACCTCATGCTCATCCATAAAATTGACACTAAACACAACTTACGGCTTACGGATAGATTCTTCAAGACATGGACTAAGTTCCTGTTGCACGAACTGACCACTCCTCAATTGAAGGATGTGATGTCTCTGTTTCAATACTCCACCTGGTATCTCCTCACCAAAACTGAGGGGTCCATAGGTGTGCTTGATGTCCTATGATTTATCAATTGATATATATCTACGTATTATAATACCTCTAATACTAAAGAAGGTGCCAGTCATGGGGGAAGTTGCCACACCTCGATGACATTCATACCATTTCCTCCCTTTCACGTCCACATTTCGGTAAACTCCCCACTACTAACAGGTTTTTATTGCAGTGCTCCCTCACCATACATACTTATAACTTACATATTCCAGTTGTGACCATGACTCAACATGACTCAACGAGTCTAAACACTACTTCCCCCCCAATCTTCCCCTCCCCCTCCCTACACCCCCTCCCACATCCGCTCCACCTTCTCGAATCCTCTATTGCATCCTAAAACCTACCCCTGGAAGTCAGGCTCATTTTTATTACACACAACCTAGGGGTATACTATATCCCACTTTTTGTTTCACATCTTATAGTACTTTTGTGTCAGTATGGTTAAATACTGTAAAAGGATGTTGAGCTGTTACAAACTCACAAGATATCTGTTTTATTTGTTTTATTTTATTTTATTTGATTATTAAGTATTCCTAGATCCAAGGACATTTTTGCTAGAGAGGCCGGCTGGCCACATGATTATATTTCCTTGTACATGAATCGTCTACATCTAATAGTTATGTATTCTGTAAAACTCAATAAAGTAGGGCTGGTAATGATTACAATTTTCGTGTTCGATTAATCAAAAAAAAATTTAATCGATTAAGTATAACGCACATACAGATCCAACTACATTGGCCTATACACATACAGCACAGCAATGGGGGGGGGGGGGGGGGGTTAATGGAGAGCCATATAGTGCATATATATATAAGTTTAAGGTAAGACAGAAGCTTGGTGCTTCTTGGGCAAACTCAGCGGCCCAAGTGGCTCAGCCGGCTAACTAAGGGAAGGGGGGAGGAGTCCGAATGACATCACAAACATTGATGTCACTGGACTCCTCCCCCCTTCCCTTCGTTAGCCGATGGAGCCACTTGAGGAAGGGGGGAGGAGTCCGGTGACGTCGATGTGCGTGACGTCACCGAATCTCCGACGGGACTCCCGAAAGCCGGCGGAGAGGTGAGTCTTTTCATTTTCGATCAAAAGAATTTTAATCGATCAAAAAGTTTAACGATTAATCAAGGAATTAATTGTTAATTTCCCCAGCCCTACAATAAAGATATACATGCTTAAAAAAAGTCGCAGAAACATATAAAAGGTTTTCAGCATTCCTCCTGTAATGCCTCAAAGCCTCCTGGTTTTCATTTGCAGTATTGCTGCCCTGGCCTCAATCATCAGGACTTGTCTGTCTTCTCCAGGCAGTTTTCCCATGCAAACATCTCACATCCCCCTGCTGCACTGGCTCCCACCTATTTTCTAGGTACAGCTCTGCTAACTCCTAGGCAGAGACCTTTTCTGAGCCTAAACTCTAGACTACTCCCTAACACAAGGGTTGTACACTGCTGCACCATCAACATGCTGGATGACAGTAAAATGTGGATTTTACTGTAGGCCCAGGACTGTAGGCTTCATCCCACCCGAGAACCTACAAAGCTTCCATGGTCCAGAATACAATACAGGATTTACCAACCCTGGAGAAAACTAAAAAGCCAGCTTTTTCCTAATGATACATGTAGCCCCTCAGCTTGTATGGGTGAGAGCCCTGGGTGACAACTAACCCTTCTGACACAATGACAGGCACATCATTGTCATAAAGGCATGTTAGAACAAGATATGTAATGAAAATAAACATTTTTCTATAGCTGTAAAATATTTATGTTAAACACAAAGTTTTGTTCTAAAGTAAAAACCATATTTTTTTTAACCTGGCAGGTTTTATTGCTGTATCCTTACTGGGGAGATTCACCCTCTCTATTTGTCTTGGTGAATAATATAATCAGGAAATAATGTGATAGAGTATCCAAAATCTTGCAAGTGTCACTGGGAGAGCAAATTAGGGGAAATTCCCCAATGAAGACACTTTAAAGTAATTTCTCCCACTTTCTGTTGTATCCCAAGGACAGAAATAAAGATAATCTTCCCTTAGGACACAAAAAACAAAAAGAAAACTGGCTAGAGGTTTTGCCCTTTCCTACACTATCCAAAAATGTGTTGCTTCTAGATATTCTTTAATGACTGGTTTATGTTTATGCTTATATTGATGGATAATAATTAAAGCAGAACACAAGCTAAACAACTAAAGGCACAGTTGAAATTCACTGTTTCACCTGCCAAATTATTTTGACAGGCACTTTATATAGACGTCTGCCACACTGCACAGCCAGACAGGAAATTCTTTCTAGTTCAGCTATGCAGAATACTACTGTATGTCACATCCCTACCTCCTGCCTGCTCAGTGGACAATGAATCTGCATCACCACTTCTATAAGTTGAACAGGAACCTGACCGAGAAAGCATTAAAAGTAAAAAGTAGCAGATTCACTGTCCTGACTGAAAGAGGTGTGTGTATCACAAGAATGGCTGGCAAAGGTAGAAATATTTTGACAGGTGAAACAGTAAACGCAGGGTCATCCCTTTAATGAGGCAGCCTGAGGCTATTGGGTGGGGGGGGGGGGTGGCAGACATGTTGTATAGTGGCCATTCCACTGCATGATGCTGTCCCCTTTCTGGCCAGGGCATCCTAGGTTGCTAAGAGCCAGGCGGAGATATGTGTAAGGCCCATACACATCTCCCCGCCCATCCAGCTCTTAGCAGTCTGGAACACTCTGGTTAACATCCCACCTAGCTCCAAATGGTTGCCAGGAGCTAGATGGGACACCAGCCAGAGCGTCCCCTCCCACCCGCCACCTCAGTTGTCAAAAAGGCTGGGGACCCCACTAAGTAAATATATATCTATGTATTTATTGGCTCGCCTGGATTTCCACTGTAACTTTTAAGAACATTTTTGTAGTCTTTTAGTATGCACACAGGGCCAGTTTTGCACACGAAAAATAAATCTAAAAGAATCTGAATCACGCCAATTAGTGGCAGGGCATTACTTGATGCACCAACAACACTTTCAAGTCATGACCAAGAGAACTAGCATCCATGGATAGAAGGGGATTTCCTCTGTGTGTTGTGGGAAATGTCTATAACTTCCAGGCTAGTCTGATGATACACTAACAAGAAGGGGCAGGTACGAGACTGATTTCTCCCTCACAGGATACTAGCAGTGGTGACTAGTCTCCACTACAGGAAGAAGAATTTAGGGTCAGTAAACTTCAGTTTAATTCTGATTTCTAGTTCTTTGGACAATCATACCCTTTGCTGCCTTTTGTTGCTGTTGATGTTCTTATTATTGGGAGCTTTTGTCTGTCATTTTATTTTGTGGTTGATTTGAGGTCAGTGGCTAATTTTAGGATGCTGTCCTACCCCCAATATTTTTTGTTGTTGAAAGTTTTCCCTTTAACCAATTGGATTTTGTTTTGTTTTTTAAGGGATGGTATTTGGGAGTTTTCATGTATCTTAGGGACATATCACTTTTTATTTTATGTTGCAGGGGTGTGGTTTTTGTTTTTGTTTTTGACTTTCCATTAAAAAGTAGGCTTTTGTTTCGTGGGTGGTATTTTTGGCTTTTCATTTCTGTTATGGTTTTTTTACATTTTATATTGATAGAGGTTTTTTTGGAGTTTGGGGTGCTCAAGAACAGGGACAGCCACAGTGAACTACTGGCCAATTTCTACAGTATATGTGAGTGAAAGTGAGGCTATTACTGTTTGATGAAAAAACATGTGAGACTGCTAAAACTACCTGAAAAAAAGCCCAAATTGAAATTAATAAGATTGGGGTGCTACTGTATGCAATCCAAATGGAGGAGGCCACACACTATGTGCTGGATTGTATACTTTTTATTTGTTTTAAAATAAATTGGAATTTACTAAAAGCTTGGTATGCTATAGAATGTGTGCTCCAAAATCCAAATGTATGCTACCTAAGCTGTGGTGTACTTAGAATAAAAGTTTGATTTGTTTCCGATGTTCTAATTATCTATTTAACCACATTTAGAAACATGCATAATATATAGAAATATAACTGCTTGTCTATCGTAAAAGAAGATTGCTCAAAAAAACTGCCATTTGTTAATATGAACTGTATGCGAGAACTGTACATGGTGGAAGCATATCGCACTGCACAGACATTTTATTGTTAAATAGTACTCATACATATGCTGGCTATTTTACTATGACTGCATAGCATACATTTTCTTTACCCGTGTTTAGCTCATGGCATGCACATTTTATTGCTTAACAAGCCCATCACATTTTCTTTTAGGCTTAATATGTTTTTATATACTTATAGGAATAGAAGGCACAAAGGCAGCACAATCTACTATATGCAAGTTATTAGCCATAAAAAGTGTATGGGGATCCAGGTACTGTCCTGGAAGACAGGAATCAATGAAAAAAATACAGTTTTTAAAGGAGCAGTGATTTTAACTTTTAACTTTTTAACTAAAATGAAAAAAAAAATTTAATATCGTGCCTGGGAGTCCCCTTAAACTGCCTGTAAAGTGGGGCATCTGTACGATGTATAGAACCTGCTCCAGAAAAACTGACATTTCTAAAGAAAAAAAATTACATTTTGTTTTTTTAAAGCGTGCAGTTCCCCTTCCCAAACAAGGAAGGAATGTTAAGAGGGACCCCATTTAAAAAAACAAAACCAAAAAAGCATGGGGTTCCCCCCAAAAGTCATACCAGACCCTTAGGGTCTGGTAGGTATATTTAGGAGGGACCCTATGTAAAAAACAAAACACAAAAAGTGTGTGGGGTTCCCCCTTAAAGTCATACCAAGCCCTTAAGGTCTAGTAGGAATTTTAAGGAGGAACCCCACCCCCAGACCCTTGATCTGAGCATAGGCCTAGCAGGGCCTGGAAGGGGGGGACAGGCAAGCGCCTCCCACCTCCCTCCCATTCCCATACCAGGCCACATGCCCTTTGCACTGGGAGGGTGCTTTTCCAAGGTCACCCCCGGACAAGCACCTTGTTCCCGTGCCGATGGGGACAAGGGCCTCTTCCCCACAAGCCCTGGGGTGTAGGTAGTGGGGGTGCAGGTCAGGGGGCTTATTCACATCCGGGTACCCCTTTAATAAAGGGGCACCCAGCTGCCACCACCCCCCTTGTGAATGAGTAAGGGGTACTTGTACCCCTACCCATTCACTAAGGGGTTAAATAAAATTGTAAATAAAAAGTCCAGACTTTTGAAAAAATCCTGTATTTGGAAAAAAAAACTAAAGACTTGTTTTTGACAAGTCTTTTACTTTAAAAAAAAAAGGATCCACCGACCTAATCCATGGTCAATCACGACGTCCAACATTGTCCACGATGGCCACGACTCGACAAAATAAAAAATAAAACAATAAAAAATAAATACAAATAATACAATTTTAAAAAACGCTGACCGCTGTCCCGTTCGCTGCGAAGAACACCCACTGCATAATGGCATTTTGACAGATGCTGGCAAAACACAAACAATGGGGTGGAACTAGCAGTGACAGCTAGCTCCGCCCAACTGTGTAGTTTTACGTCATCTGACAGGTGAGCCATGATTGGCAAAGCCATCATAACTTTGCCCAATCATGGCTCTTACAGAGTACTGAGCCCTGACAGGGCAAAGTCTTGCATTTGACCTGTGGTCAGGTGCAAGCCTTTAGCCAATTAGGGTTTCACAAGGCACATTGCCTTGTGAGGCATTCAGCGGTCAAACAGACCGCCGAACACCCTTACAGTTTGTGCGTTCGACTCGAACATCCAGCCCCTTCAGTAGTAAAGAGAAGGAATAAAAGGGGGAGGGGGGGTGTTGGGGTCTTAGGAACAGCAGAAAGAGTAAAAAAAAGCCTGAAAAGATCAAATGTGTGGTCTTTTACGACATTTTTAGGTATCCATAAGGGTACAGTATTCTAGTGAGAATATCAAGTCTCAATATCAAGGCAATTTGTTTGGTTGCAGGCTAGCTGGCAGGTGAAGCTGGGGATTTTTTGTGTTTTGTATTGTTGTAAGCCTTCCCAATGTGCTCCCTGCCAAACAGGCTGGTTATAGATTCATGCAGGTACCATTTTTTCTAGTTTGACTATTTTTGGTTGTGGGGACGCACTGGGGTCCCAGCATGCATTCTAGATTGCTGTGCCCCCAGTGCGTCCAAGCACCTTATTAGGATGAGTTGGCTACCTTCATTGCATTAATATGCTCACACTTGGAGACTCGTATACATAGAGTTAGGACCACACCTTGCAGAGGTGCCTTGGCGCGGCGGTGTGGCTTCTACATATTTTTGGCCAAAAGTTTGTGCAACTAAAACCTCTGATTTTAATGCATACTGTTGACAGGGCAATTGGTTTGGTTGCAGGCTAGTTGGCAGTTGAAGCTGGGGATTTTTTGTGTTTTGTAGAATATCAAGTCTACCCCATAAAACCAGGTTTGCCGGGATTTTTCTCCTGGTGTTGGAGTGCAAATGTGAGGTCTTCTATAGTTTTAGAGACGCCAATCTCTACATTGTTTCTTCATTGTTAATGTTTACAAAAAAATATATAAATATGCAATTGTTTAACAGTTGCATAGGCATCTTCTTAAAATGTATGCTGCCATTACTATTTGTCTTCCTCAGTTTGAAAAATGTCTGTCTTGCAGACACCTCTGGATTCTTCCCACCTCATTTGACAGCAGACCAGCAGCTAAACTGTGTCAGATGATGAGAAATCTAAAACTAATATTGCAATTTTCCACAGTTTGACAGCAATCAAAAAAAGACTAATGGAAGCTTTCCGTGACTAAATCATTTGAATCCTGGGTATTCCATCTAATTCCTATTAGACAGGAAGAAAATATTGTTCAGCTAATCTCCTTAACTATAAAATGAGAGGACAGAGAAATGTCTTCAGTAATATGAATCCATCATGAGACTTAAAAACTGACATTGTGTTATTAAGAAGGATGAGTGTGATACAAAAAACTTGCGTAAACTTGCTAAAATACAAATACTGCAGGTGCAGCGGTTGAATTTGCTCAATGACCATTAAAAGCACATTTCACCTTTTGAAAAAAAAAATGATAAATGCACCCACAATGATGAAAGAACAAAATGTGAATTAGGGATTTTGATGAAAAGAAATGTGCATCATTTACCTTTGAAATCTTAGGGGGCTATTCACTGAGCAGCCAAGTGAATAACCCAGCCAAAGTAAAGGGAGCCGAACGCTGTTCGGCTGTTCACCTTTATCCAAGTACGTCTGATTTCAGGCGTACATCGGCCAGCCAAACAGCCAAATCAGTTTAGTGTTACCAGTAATTAATGGCCCTAAAATTATTGCTCGCACTCCGATGTTCGCGTCGATATGTAACATGTGCGGCACAATATGTGGAATTGTCACTTTCGCATGTTGGCGCACCCGACGCATGTTTGTTGTGTATGTGGGGGGCAGGGACTTTAAAAACATTTTCATCTTATTTTACTTTTTTTTTATTTGTGACTATTTTTTTTAGCTTCTTTTTTTATGCTTTATTTTTGTAAAACTTTTTTTTTTACACTTAACTTTATTGCTATCCCGTAGGTGACCCCTAATGTCACCTAGGGACCCCCAGAGAAGCTGATGAAGCACAGATGTGCTTCATCAGCTTCTCTCCGGTTGCTGTACTGGAGAGTGACAGAGGAATGCGGTAGTGATGTAATATACATCACTTCCTGCATTTGGTGACAGGAGAGGAGTTCAAAGAGAGGTTGTGTACTGAACTCCCTTTGATCTCCACTGACAGAGTCGCCGTGCCGGTCCCAGCTGCACCAGGCAAAGCTGATCTCAGGACTGGCAGCGATGGAGATGGCAGGGGTGGGAGCACACCCGCACCTACTGCAAGCGATCAGGTGTCTCTAGAGACACCCGATCACTTGAATGTAAACAGCCATCACTGGCTGTTTAAATTTTTGACAGTTTCCCCATTCGCCCTGGGCGCCTCGCATGAGCGGGGGGAGGGGTAGGACATGCTGCATGGGTGGGTGGCAAAAACAACTGCATGGGTGGGTGGTAAAAACAACTGCTTCCGACAGCAATTAAATTAGGCATACTCTTGGTCAGACAAATGGCAGGAGTTTACTTTGCAGTTAAAGTGACACTAAACTCTGCATTCAAGTCATCACCCTCTAGTCTCGATCTCTACAGACGCATTCTTGATGTACATAGCCTAGAATACCTTATGGCACGCTTGAACAATACCTTACGTACCTTCAGCAAAACGTGGACCCCTTGGCTGATACTAAATGCTAATACGTGACATTCCCATTGGTAACCCATATGTTTATTTATTGGGATGCATGTGGCTCACACCGGAGGGAAGTTGTGAATCCTTACTTTCTTTGTATTCCCTTTTTGCTTTTACCTTCCACCTCTCTCTTCTCTTTCTGTCTTTTCTCTCTTCTTCCAGGTTGATAGATATTTCTCCACAGCTGCGTTATATATTATTCTTTATGTGCGTAATGTTTGTTAGCTTATGAATTAGCATTCATATTCATAGTTGTTGATATTCCTCCTTTTATACTTTGCATTGCTGAATATGCAAATATTTGTATACTTATGTACTGACTGTCCTTTATTAACTTACAGTGTATGCTGTTATGTACTTACCTTGTTGTTGTTTTACTTCTGGAAGGTAACTGCTTCTGTTCTCCATGGTCCCTGTGTGTTTTGTATGTTGTGTACTTATAGTCTATCACTGGAGCAAGCTTGGAGTGGTGGCTACTTTACATCGCACACAGGGACCATGGGGAACAAAAGTAGCCACCCTCCCGAAGGAAGCACAGGGTCAGCAACAATTCAGAGATGATTTGAGGCCCTACAGCTGAGTGATACACAAATAAACTACATTTTTGTTAATAGTTGGGGCACTTGAATGCATTTTTTACGATCAACTCATGAGTATAGTGTCACTTTAACCACTTGCTGACCAGGTGTTTACACCCCCTTCCTGTTCAGGCCATTTTTCAGTATTCAGCACTGCTGTACATTGATTGACGTTTATTCTGTCATGCAACGCTGTACTGAAATTAATTGTATACCATTTTTTGGGGACAGATAGAGATTTTTTTTGGTGGTAATTAATCACCACTGGGGTTTTTATTTTTTACTATATAAGAAAAAAAGTACCGAATATTTAAAAAAAAAAAAACGTTTTTCCCTTTATTATTTTCGGAAACATTTATTTTTACTTTATTTTTATTTTAATTTTATTATTTTTTGGACAAATATAAAATACGGGGTCACGTCGGGTAAATAGACACCAAACATGTCAAGCCTTAACATTGCGCGCACCCGCGAAATCGCAAAAAAACTACCATAGCTAAAATTGGCCATAGGCGACGCTTTAAAAGATTTTTCCGCTCATCAGTTTAGTGTTATCAGTGATTGATGGCCCGATAATTATTGCTCCCACGCCGATGTTCGCGGCGATATGTAACGTGTGGCATAATTGGAGCAATTGTCGTTTTTGCGTGTAGGTGCACCTAACGCATTTTGGGGGAGGGGGCTTTAAAAACATTTTGTGGGGTTTTTTTGTGTGTGGGTGTAAATTGTATTTATTTTGTGAGCTATTTTGTTTTTACTTTTTTTTTTACACTTAACTTTATTGTTATCACATGATAACAAATTACAAATTGTGATAACAAATTACAGTCACAGGTCCCCCTTATGGAGACATCAGGGGTCTCTAAGACCCCTAATGTCACCTAGGGACCCCCAGAGAAGCTGATGAAGCACAGATGTGCTTCATCAGCTTCTCTCCGGTTGCTGTACTGGAGAGTGACAGAGGAATGCGGAAGTGATGTAATATACATCACTTCCTGCATTCGGAGACCGGGAGGAGAGTGAAGGGAGATTGTGTACTGATCTCCCTCCGTTCTCAGTGCACAGAGCCACGTCGCATGAGATGGATGGACGCCCGAGATCGCGGGGACGGTGGTGGCGGGGACAGCAATGGCGAGAAGAGGTAAGGAGATGGGGCGCACCCTGACTTGCATCATACAAGCTATCGGGCGTCTTTACAGATGCTGGACCACTTGTATGTAAACGGCCATCGCTGGCCGTTTAAAATCCTGGCGGTATCCCGCTCGTGCGTGCCAGGGGTGCACGCAATGAGGCGCGGGCACGAAGGACATCTCAATACGCCCACCCGCATCCAGGAGCCTCCCATCCGGCTGTCTTTCAACGTTCGGAGGACAGGAGGTGGTTAAGGAAACACATACAAATATGGGATCTAATAAAATTATTTTGCACACTCCTCATTCCTCACTGAAACCTCTTTTTAAGAAACATGGTGCAGGAGAATGACATACAATTTTCCTACAATGCTTATGAGCTTTGCCTTCTTAACAAATTCAAATAGATCTTCTAGTAAATATATTGATGCAAATTAATTGATGCAAATTAAGGATAACATTACTGCATAGATACCTTTAAAAAACATCTCACTCCATAAAGAAAATGGATGAATCAGTGTATGATAATGACTAGACTGTGCTCAGGGGGAAAGTACTATTCTGGCTATGCAATCTGGTATCCTCAACAAGAATTTGCTACATAACACAGATTGTCGGGGCATTACTTGGCACAAAGAAAACACTTGGTGCAATGAAAACACTGTTAGTTGTAGATGAGATGAGCAGGAGCCTGCTGATAATCTATAGTGACAGGTCAGATGTAGTTCAATCGCTCATGGATTTTCCACTCTGGAAGCCGAGAGGATTTGCAGATGCTTCAGACAACATGTTGACAGATAAAGAAACCTTGTAGTCAATTTGTGAACTTGCTTCCAAGAAAAGCTGTAAGTATGTAATTTTGAAGGTATCTATACACAACAAGACAGTCCTGAACTGAGCACAGTAAACTCAACAGCATATCTTTTAGCTAAGGAGGAAACTATTACATAACACACATTGACTAGTCTGCACTTAGGGCAAAGCTTTGATGCAGAAAACAGACATACAGCTCCCTTCTTTGTTAGAGGAACAAGCAAAGGATTCATTCATTGCTACTTCTCAGACTGATACAAAAAGGTTTGTGAAAACAAGGTGTTTGAGTCATAAACAAAAATAATTTTGTACCCTGTCAGGTCTAAACATTTGCAGATTCAAGATACAAAGTATAATCATAAGAGCTTAGGTCATTTTAGACTGCAAATTACTGAAGATCCTCAAATTGTATTTATATTTTGCTTACCAGAAAAACCTCAAACTGATCACATTTATCTTTTCATAATTTATAAAATAATCTCACAGATTTCAACATTTATAAAAAGAGACCATAGTATAAACCTTTAGGAAAAATGAACCAGACAAATGCCTAGTCCATTTCCAGTGTACATTTGAGATAAGGTTTACATTGTGTTGAAGAAGACTAGAATTTATTTATACAATCTAAAAGTAAATATCCCTTCTTTTTTGCAAATGAAACAAGTGTACCTCCAAAACAATCAAACCTACCATTGAAAGAATTTAAGTGAAAGAGTATGGAGGATAAAGGAAATGAGGGAATTTAAGGTATTATTCTAAATACTTTATGAGAACTATAAGAGGAAACCAACGTTATATATTTTCACATCAACATGTTTAATTAAAGAGATTAGCAGGGTTATTCACAAAAGGGTAAAGAGTTTGGAGAAGGCAGGAAAAGGGAACAATCTAGGACAACATAGCAGAACTGGAAAGTGAGCTGAATTGGAGAATTTTTACAAATCCGCTATTTTGTCCTAGATTGTTCACTTCTCCTGCCTTCTCCAAACCCTTCACCCTTTTGTGACTAGCCCTGTAAAAGTAGTATGTCTGTTATACCAGGTCATTTTCAAGGAAAACATATAAAGGTATCTATTTTTCAGTTAAATTCATAGTTTTAAATGTTATGTTATGCCCATTAATTATTTTATTCATATTTTATTAATTTGTTGAAAGGATTTTGTGAAATTAGTTATTTTTTTTACTAAAGGCAAAAAGGCTGTACACTTTGCAAGGGATCTTGAATTTTGCAAGGGAATTTTCCTTTTGTTTAGTAAATGTGGTGAAATTTCACTTTGCAAAGAATATCCACAAAGAAAAAAACAATTTTTGCTTGCACATCAGGGGGATGAAGGAAGTCATTAGATGTTCAACTCATTCACTGAGATAAAGGAAAATTCCATTGCAAAGTTAACAGCCTATTTGCCTTTAGTAAATCAACCTGCTAAAATTAAAGTAGTATTACACTCTCAAACTTTTTTTCAATAGTGAATCCAGATCAAACAAATATACATTGCCCAGCACTTACAGTCATCATGTTTTCAAACAGCTGTGGCTCCAACTCTCTAAACTCAGCTTCCCTGAACATCCTGCCCTATACAAGATCACAAGGAACAGAGAAGTCTCCAGCAGCTGTCCCTCTACCAGCTTGAATACGAAAGGCAGGGGGATAGAGGAGCAGGGAAGAGGCTTGCCTTGTTGTTCCTGTGTGTTTGTGGATATACACACACAGCTTACTAGCACCTACAAGGGTGGCTCTATTGAACTCTGCAGGGGAAAGGAGCCACCCTAAAACAGGATATCAGAGCCAGTGCCCAGGGGACTTGCTGATCCATCTGGAAACACAAAGAATGCTGCTTCATTATGCCTAAGTAGTTTAGAGGTTTTTTTTCTTTATGGTTATTTTTTCCCATTGAATTGCATTGGGTTGCATTGCGTTGCGTTTTTGATGCGTTTTTGATGCATTCCAGACCAGATCCAGAGCAGGTAAAATAGGGCTTGCCGCAGTTTTTTCATCCGGTCTGGATCTGGTCTGGATCCGCACGCTGGAGGTCAAAATACCATAGGAATACATTGGACGCAGTTTTGATCCGGTCTGGATCTGCTCTGGTCTGGATCTGCTCCGCGCTTGGTGTGAACAAGCCCTAAACCTTTTAAAGTGATTTCATCAGCATTTGAAATAGCTTAAATGCCTTTTGACTTTAATATCACTTTAAGTAACTTTATATTTTGGTACAACAAAAAAAGAAATTAGAAAATGTGAATACATTTTAAAGGAAATCAATTGAAATAATTGACATGTTTCATCGTCTTGCTGTTTCTGATTTTAGATCAGAGTCAAAATATGCAGATCAATCATCTCATTGTCCTTGAGTGATTGTGACATACGTTATCCATATACATACATTATGTATGAATTAGGACTTCAGCTATAACTGGAAATGCAGTATGTGTGTCAAATCAGGAGGCATAGTTGAATATTAATTTTTATTATTCAGATTGAAAAAAATAGTTTATAGGGTTAAAATGCATAAAGAGCTTCAGATAATGATCTCTGGGTCTGTTACTGTAGTGGAAAGGAAAAAGGAGTGCACCAGTGTCACTACCAGTGTCAGCACAGCACAGTCTCGGCCAATGCTGTGTCCTGATGATCACCAGCCACACAAATATCAGTGTGATCAGGTACCAGCCTGATCCAGACCATCTGAGTAGAAGCCTATCACTATTTCAGGAATTAAAGAATAAACATGGGAATCACCAAGAAAATAAATTAAAATGCAGTCATATTATTCCACACACCCAAACCACCACGTGCCTTTATATTTTTGTCATGTCCAGGTTATGATATAAAATGATTATGATATTTGTATCATTTCAGGAACAATTTTCTGTGCCCTCCCAGAAGTGACCCCTCATATGATAGGATCCACCAAATTAGGCTCCTCATCATTTTCTGTTCAGAACATTTTAAAGAAATGTACTGTATATCCCCAGAAAAATAAGTTACTTATCCACTAACAGGCAGACTTAAAATAAAGCAGTATCTCTCCAGTAAATGTGCCAGATATGCAATGAAGTTGTGAAAAATTTGTGAGAGACCCACAGGTTACACATTTGATTTCCATGTTTTTGAAGGGAGAGACAGCCAGCTGGAGTCCCATGGATGTCTTTTGACCCCATCACCACAGAGGAGGTTACAAAGCTTCTATCTGACACCCACCTCACCATTTGCCCCCTCGACCCTGTTCCCTCATCGCTACTTCGGTCACCCTCTTGCTCTATCCTAGACTCTCTTGCTCACATTTTCAATCTCTCACTCTCTACTGGAATCTTTCCCTCCCCTCTGAAGCATGCCCTGGTCACCCCAATACCCCAAAAACCCTCAATGGACCCTACCGACCTCAATAATCTCAGACCAATCTCCTTACTCCCATTCACCTCCAAACTCCTAGAACGCCTCATCTACAGCCGCCTAAGTCGCCACCTCGCTGATCACAACCTTCTTGACCCCTTACAATCTGGCTTTCGCCCCCAACACTCCACTGAAAGCGCCCTCCTAAAGCTCACTAATGACCTACTCACTGCTAAAAGCAAAGGCCACTATTCCTTACTCTTGCTTTTAGATCTTTCTGCTGCTTTTGACACTGTTGACCACCTGCTCCTCCTCAAAAAACTCCAGTCACTTGGGCTATAAGACTCTGCTCTCTTGTGGTTCTCCTCCTACCTATCTAAGTGCTCCTTTATCGTCACCTAGAAATCTAACTCCTCCCTTCCTCTTCCTCTTTCTGTAGGGGTCCCCCAAGGCTCTGTCCTTGGACCCCTTCTCTTCTCTATCTACACCTCCTCCCTTGGTCAGTAAATAACCTCACATGGCTTCCAATACCATCTCTACGCCGATGACACTCAAATCTATCTTTCTACTCCACAACTCACCCCCTCTGTGTCCTCTCATGTCACTAATCTAATATCCGACATATCTGTCTGGATGTCACAACACTTCTTAAAACTCAATCTTTCAAAAACTGAGCTCTTGATATTTCCTCCTGCCTATGCACCTTCCCCCAACTTTACTCTTGAGATTGTTAACACAACTATCCACCCCTCCTCCCATGCCAAGATCCTAGGTGCCATCTTTAACTCGGACCTCACCTTTCTTCCCCACATCCAATCACTATCCAAATCCTGCCGCCTTCACCTTTGTAACATCTCCAAAATATGCCCCTTCCTGACCAAAGAAACCGCAAAACTACTCATCCACTCACTTGTTATATCTCGTCTTGACTATTGCAACTCCCTCCTCATTGGCCTTCCACTACACAGGCTATCCCCCCTTCAGTCTATCATGAATGCAGCTGCCAGACTCATCCACCTAACCAACCGCTCAGTGTCGGCAACCCCCCTCTGCCAATCCCTGCACTGGCTTCCAATAGCCCAAAGGATAACATTCAAAATATTAACAATCAGTTACAAAGCCGTCCACAACTCCGCCCCCGGCTATATCTCAAACCTTGTCTCAAAGTATCACTCTAACCATCGGCTCCGCTCATCCCAAGACCTCCTGCTTTCCAGCTCCCTTGTCGACGCCTTCCATGCTCGCCTCCAGAACTTCTCTAGAGTCTCTCCCATCCTCTGGAATTCTTTACCCCAACCTGTCCGTCTGTCGCCTACCTTGACTGCCTTTAGGCATTCCCTAAAGACTCATCTCTTCAGGGAAGCCTATCCCACCTCAACCTAACTGCTCAACCATCACGTTCTCAAACAACTCATCCCCACAAAGGGATGTATCATGTATCACTTCCCCCTCCCTTTTAGATTGTAAGCCCTCATGGGCAGGGCCCTCCTTACCATCTTGTCTTGATTTGTATTGTGATTGCAAAGTCTTCCCTATATTGTAAAGTGCTGCGCAAACTGTTGGCGCTATATAAATCCTGTATAATAATAATAATGCCTACTGTATCTTATATGGGTTGCAGCAGAAAGATAGCGTGGGACCTTATGTCATTCTTATTTTATCAACAAAAAGCTGAAAAGGGAAGTCAGCAAGTTTGCATAATGAGGAACATTTGGTCCAAAAATCTCTCTGCAGTTATGAGTTAAGTCTACATATAAGAAGTGTAGATTTCAACAACCAAATTATTTTGTTTGTATTGGTATGACACAAAAAAAGTTGAGCAAAAAAAGCCAAACTGACACATTCCACGCAAAACTCCAAAAATTGACTGGACATAATTGTTGGCACCTTCTCCAAATTGCAAGAAATAATTGCATTACAAGTTTTTGTGGAAAAGCATGGACAATCTCAAGGATACAAGTCCATTTCCAGAGATCTTAATGCTCCTGTGTCCACTGTGCCCAATATTGTCAAGAAGTTTAAAGCCCATGACACTGTAGCTAATCTCCCTGGATGTGGACAAAAGAGAACAATTGATCAAAGATTACAATGAAGGATTGTTCGAATGGTGGATAAAGACCCTCGATCAACTTCCAGACAAATTCAAGCTGACCTTTAGGCACAGGGTACAACTACATCAGCTCGCACTATACGTCACCATCTGAATGAAAAGGGACGCTATGGTAGGAGACCCAGAAGGACCCCACTGCTGACACAGAAGCATAAAAAAGCCAGATTGGAGTTTGCCAAAATTTACCTGGGGAAGCCAAATTATTTTGGGAGAATGTGCTGTAGACATACAAATCAAAATTACAGCTTTTTAGCAAAGCCCATCATTCTACTTTTTTTCAGAAAAAGAAATGAAGCCTTTAAAGAAAAAAATACATTCCCTACAGTCAAACATGGTGGAGGTTCACTGATGTTTTGGGGTTGTTTTGTTGCTTCAGGCACTGGATGTCTTAAATCTGAAGACTACCAAAGGATTCCCTGTGTGCATCTGTGAGCCTTGGCTGCCCATGACCCTGTTGCTGGTTCACCGGTTTTCCTTCTTTGGAACACTTTTGGTAGGTCCTGACCCCTGCAGACTGGGAACATCCCACAAGAACTACAGTTTTGTAGTTACTCTGACCCAGTAATCTAGCCAACACAATTAGGCCCTTGTCAGAGTCACTCAAATACTTTCTTTTGCCCATTTTGTTTTTGCTTCTAGCACTTCAACATCATGGACAAAATGTTAATTTGCTGCCCGATATATCCCACCTAATTCCAGGTACCATGGCAACAAGATAATCACTGTTATTCACTTCACCTTAGTGGTTATAATGTTACGGCCGATCAGTGTATATAATGGAAAATTGTATACTTACCTTCTGTAATTTTCCTTTCCTGGTGCATCAATTGGCAGAGACTTTGGTGTAGGCTGCCCAGAATGCTGTCAGACCTCTCGTCGAGTGAGCACTTTCACTCGCCGAAGACCTTTAAAGGAATATGCTTTTTTTGATGATGTTCACCAACCAGGCTGCAATTGTACATAAAGAAGCTGCATTGCTCTTTTTGCTTCCCCAAGGAATCATTAGGAGGTTATCCAACAGGCGAAAAGATTGTGTTGTGCGTATATAGGCTTGTAGGTGCTTGCTACATCGAGAGCGTGAGGTTCGCCATCTTCATTTTAAACACTGGGAGAACCAGTTCTTGATTAAGATGGAAAGAGGAGCTAACTTTTGGAAGTAAATAAGGATGTGTTCTAAGAACGATTCTGTCTGGGACATGTACTGGCTTAAGCAGGGGGACACGTCTGGCACTGCAGGATCTGAGTCCCTGGCGGCGTAGTGTTTTACTGATGGTAACCTTTGTTACGTTGGTCCCAGCTCTCTGCAGGTCATTCACTAGGTCCCCCCGTGTGGTCCTGGGATTTTTGCTCACCGTTCTTGTGATCATTTTGACCCCACGGGGTGAGATCTTGCGTGGAGCCCCAGATCGAGGGAGATTATCAGTGGTCTTGTATGTCTTCCATTTTCTAATTATTGCTCCCACAGTTGATTTGTTCACACCAAGCTGCTTGCCTATTGCAGATTCAGTCTTCCCAGCCTGGTGCAGGTCTATAATTTTGTTTCTGGTGTCCTTCGACAGCTCTTTGGTCTTCACCATAGTGGAGTTTGGAGTGTGACTGTTTGAGGTTGTGGACAGATGTCTTTTATACTGATAACAAGTTCAAACAGGTGCCATTGATACAGGTAATGAGTGCAGGACAGAGGAGCCTCTTAAAGAAGAAGGTACAGGTCTGTGAGAGCCAGAACTCTTGCTTTTTGTAGGTGACCAAATACTTATTTTCCACCATAATTTGCAAATTAATTTGTTCCAAATCAGCCAATGTGATTTGTCTGGATTTGTTTTCTCATTTTGTCTCTCATAGTTGAGGTCTACCTATGATGCCAATTACAGGCCTCTCTCATCTTTTTAAGTGGGAGAACTTGCACAATTGGTGGATGACTAAATACTTTTTTGCCCCACTGTAGATTGCTGAAAGATCCCATAGATGTACCTGTGCCAAGCTCATTATAGTTTCGAGCTGCTGCAGCATAGAGCGACTGTGTGTTCCCCCTTGTTTTTGTATGTAAGTGACTGCGGCCCTGTTGTCGATCCGTAACTGGACCGTACATTTGTGGATAAGGGAGGAAAAAGTCTGAAGGCCTTTGAAAGCTGCC
Organism: Nanorana parkeri; assembly: GCF_000935625.1. NCBI lineage: Eukaryota > Metazoa > Chordata > Amphibia > Anura > Dicroglossidae > Nanorana > Nanorana parkeri. The sequence goes on along the minus strand of NW_017306866.1, from coordinate 123,584 downwards.
CTTATTTCCAGGATGTTCGAAGGTAGACCCTGAGGCTGAAAGGAACATCTCCCCTGAGACGCAAGAATTACGCAGTGTGCTCCCTAACTGTGAAGGCTTGCATCAGAGGTAATCATTACAGCCTCTGGGGGGAAGTTGAGATAATTGGTTCTGAAGATTCGTCCACCACTCAGAGAAATTTCTTCATGTTGGTTGTAATAATAATTTTTTGGCGAACATCCACTCTGTTCATGTTTGCGGAAGATAATTTGAAATGTTTTTCATCTCCAATGGGCACACCTCACCATAGGGATGGTAAAGGAGAGAGATCTGAGGAGACTTAGGCATTTGAGTGCACTCATCCATGGTGATGATATTACCGGTAGTACCTTGTGAAGAATCATCAATTTACTCCTGCGGAAAGGAAACTGAGTTCTATTTCATGTCAAGGAGAGAGGAGAGAAAATCGTTTCTCGAAATTGATTAGCCATCCTAATCGCTGAAGCATTGTGAGAACAAGTTGCTGATCTTGCATCTTATCTTCAAGAGACTGAGATAGAAGAAGGATGTCATCGAAATAGTGATATATTCAAATCCCCTGAAGTCTGATGTGGGAAATTAATGGAAGCAGGACTTTGGCGAAGGTGCGGGGTGCCATAGAGATGCCAAAGGGAAGGCACACAAATTGGAAGTCTGATCCCATTATTGCTTGCTAAGCATTATAGCTTAAAGCTTAAGTACTTCCAGAATTTTACATAGACTAGGATGTGGAAATAGGCATCCGATAGATCTATTGAAGTCATCCAATCTTTCACACGCATGGAGGGAAGAATTGTTTGAAGGTATTCCATTTGGAAAGAGGGCACTCGTATGTGTTTGTTGAGATCTTTCCAATGTAGGACCATCACCAAAGATTCACCACAACCTCCAACAAAATACCCACTTTTACCAAAAATATTAGAGTTTGGTACAAACTGACCAGCAGCAGAGCATGAGTAGGTAGAATAGGCCAAAATGTGGAAACGCAAACAAGAAGGGAGCTTTGCTTTAATGTCTTTGCTATAATGTCTCAGAGACACTGCAGAACAAAAATGGCCAGTAGTAGGACAGTAGAGCTGCAACCTGGGAGCAACAAAGTCCATTTCTTCTTATGGGGTGTGCTAGTGAATATCAGAAAGCTATTTAGAATCAGAGCCTTGGGTCTTGCAAATTCATGAGTGGTACCACATTTGAGCAAATTGGTGAGTGGCATTACATTGTCAAAACAACAGGCCTAAATGTGGAGATGCAAGGTGGGTGATTTTCCACAATAAAAAGTACACTGAGCATCTCAGAAACAGTTGTAAAGAAATCGATCAGCAGCAGGGCAGTCTGGCTTTAGTGAGAACAGGGCAAAGAGGGCAATGCAAAGAGAAGTTTCCTTGCAAAAAGTGTCAGTCCTTTTTGGATTTTAGGATTTCCATTGCTTTTTTGGCAAAGGGATGAAGCGGAAGGAGGAGGAGGAGAGGTGCCAAAAAGGTAGAAATATTGGCAGCAGTAAATGAAACAGTGAGAGCAAGAGGAAGAAATATTAGGTATTTTCCTAACACATATAAAAAAGATATAAAATAAATGGATTGATTGACATCCCCAGCTGGTGACATTGGCCTGAATATGTTCAAGAACAGGGATCTGGTCTGGGAACATATGCACTTCACAGTCTCAAATCCTCCCACTGTGCTGAAGGCACTTAGAGTTGGGCCAGCCATACATTTTGCACTGGAGTGCATATTGGGGCAACTCCAGCCAGTGGTCCATCTTAAACACCCAGTAGTTCATGGTGTCCTCGCTTCTAAGCCTTTGAGCTGAAGCCCAGGAGACCACATAGTCACTGACCATCAGGATCAGACTCTGTCTGTGAGTATTGCCTTTGGCTGGGCCTGGTTACTGCATGTTATAGAAGCTGTAAAAGGTTGTACTTAGCAGTGGCTGCTGCTGCTCCTTGATGGGACATCAGAAGCAGAGATAATATAGTCATCAGGAAATGCCATAACCACGCACTTCCTGGAAGTGCTTCCTTTTGGTGGCATAAGACTGATTCTAGGAATGCATACAAGATACCTATGCACTGGGAGACTGTAAAAGTTTTACCAAGGAATAACAGAATAAAAAAGCAGTATAAAAATGCATTTAACAAAGAGATGCTCCAGTTGCAGCTCTATGAAATACCATAGTAGAGCACTTATGAAATAAAAAAATAAGAAAAAAAGTGCACACTGGCATAGTTTAGCAGATCTCTTTAACCCCTTCATGACTGAGCTAGTTTTCAGTTTCTGTTCATAAATGACTGACACACATTTTACATTTTTGCTGTGTGATTCTTTCACGGCGGTAATATACTTTCTTACTAAATGTACCCACACATATTATATATTGTTTTTTAGAGAACAGATAGAGCTATATAATTTTATCAAACATGTACCTAACGCCTCACTTAGTTCAAATAAAATATAAAAAAATTAGGAAAAAACTTAAATAAAACACTTTTTTTCACAAGTTTTGATTATTATTAATTTTTAGAAATGTTTTTATAATAATTATAGCAATACAAATATATTTAGATATCATTTTTATTTTCCTAATTTTTTTACACTTTATTTTTACACTTTGTAAAAAAAAAAATTTTAATTTTTGCTTATTATTAGCCTGCTCCAAACTTAGGAACAGCTAATAATAACCTTAGAGACTGATCCTGACAGAATGTCAGAATCAGATCTCACTAAAGGTCTTTGATCCTGCTCAGACAATCGGAAGTGATACATTTCAGGCACAGAGATACATTGTAATATCCCTGTGCCTGAAATGTATCATAAACATCGGGCCAGTCTATCGAGCTGTAAATATGAATAGCAGAGAAGTGACTCTATTTAGCGCTCCCGTATTTGTATTTAACGGCTTCATTCTTTCATTAATGAAAGAAAGACACTTTTATAAAAGCTTAATTATAAAAGCTTAAATAACTCGTCACATACAGTGTACGTGGCCAGTCATATAGGCACTTCGTGGTGGGACGTACAGTGTACGTCTCATAGTATTTGAGGTTGGATAAAGACACAAGTCCATTAAGTCCAACCTATTGCGTGTATGCATTTATGTTTGAGCAGGTGTGTGCGTGTATATGAGTCCATGTGAGATTTTGCTCTTAAGAGTATTGGTACCCCTTTATGTTACGGTCACCAAGGAACTTGTCTAGGAGTTTCTTGAATGATTCCACACTCTTAGCTGAAATCACTTTCTGCGGCAGCAGGTTCCAGACACTAACCGTTTTAACTGTGAAGAACCCCTTGCGCCCAGTATATTGACATTTTTTTTCTACCAATTTTTGGTGGTGCCCTCTGGTCTTTGTTATGGAGTTAACCGTGAACAGTTTGTTAATAATGTTGCTGTCGCTGTTGAACAGTTTATACAAGAAAATCATGTCCCCCCTTAATCTCCTTACCTCCAAAGAGAACCTATTTAATTTTAAAAGCCTTGCTTCATAGTTCAGGTCCTCGAAACCCTTAATGAGTTTGGTTGCCCTCCGCTGGACTTTTTCCAGCTCAAGGACATCTTTTCTGAGTATCAGTGACCAAAACTGGACCGCATACTCCAGATGTGGCCGAACCAGTGATCTGTAAAGTGGCAAAATTATGGACTTGTCCCTGCAATACATTCACATTATTAGTTTCACCTTTTAAGTTGCATTAGTGAAATAAATGAACTTTGCACGATATTCTAATTATTCGAGTTTCACCTGTAAGGTGCATATTATTATAACATCCAGATATACATTTGTCTGATATGGATGGAGAACCTAATTTAAGATATCTATCTATATGGGCTATGCTTGGTGGACTGTGAATTTGTTCACTTGAATGAAACATGGATTCATGATTTATATCTCTAAGTTAATGCTATATGTTATATCTGAACTAAAACAATTTGTTAGCAACTACATTTATTTAGTTGCTAACTAAATGCTTTGTTTACATTTTGCTGCCAGCCAGCAAATGCAAGCTGCCAGCCATTTTGCTGCCAGCCAACTGCCAGCCAGCGGCTAGATTCCGTGGTTGGCAGCAGAATGTAAGCAATGGGTTTCAGGGCCGGACTGGGACTAAAAATAGGCCCGGGCATTTTAGACTGAGCAGCCCAATCATGTGACCACCGGCAGGCCACACCCCTCACAACAGGGGGCGGAGCCAAACATAGAACAGCACTCGAGGGGCAGGGCCGGCCACTAGTAAGTACCGGAGGGCTACAGCTGACACACAAGTCTTGCTACAACCAATACACAAACCGTGCAACAATATAGGAAGCTTGCTATAGAGAATATCTGTAAAAAATAAGTCAAGGCAACTGGACTTGCTGTATTTTACTTGAAGACGTTTCACTGGCCATCCAACCAGCTTTCTCATATCAGACATTTCTGAATTGAGAAAGCTGGTTGGATGGCCAGTGAAACGTCTTCAAGAAAAATACAGAAAGTCCAGTTGCCTTGACTTATTTTTTACAGATATACCATGACCTGGCTTTGCACCACAGATCTTGCAAAGCCCCCTTGAGACCCAGCAAAGCCCCCACAGATCCTGCAAAGACCCCCTGAGATCCTGCAGGATCTCAGGGGGGCTCTGCAGGATCTGTGGTGGGCTTTGCAGACTGCAGAGCCCCCTCGGATCCTGAAGAGCCCACCAAAGGGTATTGCACAGCACACCTGAGACTTTTTGGTGGGCTGTACAGAATCTATGCTGGGCTCTGCCAGCACAGTCCTCTTACCTTGCATGGCCTGACCTCTTTGGAACACGGCCTCCTTGTCCGCCCGACTGGACGGCCTCCTCATCCTCGGCGCTCGACACTGTCTCCTTGTCATCTTCGCCGCCCGACTGGAGCTTCGGTGACGCCTCCCGCCTCCTCTGTCAGTGTCTCTGCCCCCCACCTCTTCCATCTCGGGGGCCACTCGACAAATGTTTTTTTCTCATGGGGGCCGTCTGCCACATTTCATACTTTAAAATAAAATGTAACTATATCCAGTTTAAAGGAGAATTATGAGGTGAGTGCTTTTCACTCATCCTCATAGTTCTAGCCGACCTGTGACAATGAGACTGTCACAGGTTGGCTCAGTAGATCGGGAAGTGAGGGAACACATACCGTCGCTCGTTCACTTCACGATCCTGTCACAGCTCTCTGCCGTGACAGGGGAGGGGCTGGATTCCCCGCTCCGATCCTTCAGCGCTGACTGGCTGAACGGACGGCAGAGGGGGTGGGTACAGCTGGCTCTGCCTCTACATAGGCAGAGCCAGCTGTCACTCACGCAGCTGGACGGATCCAGACATAATTGTCGGGATCCGCTTCAGCTGTTGCGTCTTAGTATATAGGGAGCTGTAGCTCGCGGTATACTGAGCTTAGGGTGATGGGAGGACGCTAGTTTGTGTCCTCCCGTTACCCTTAGGAGAACTATGGGGAAAAGCCCTAACCCCATAGCTCTCCTTTAAGTAGTACAGACACCAATATACTCACAATAAGGCCCTATTCATATCTGTAGGTTTAGGTGCGATTAGGGATTCCTGCATCAGAAACGTGCATTTTACTGCAGCAGAAATCCCTAATCAGGCGTTTACAAGTGACAGCTGTCACCTATTCAAGTTAATGATCAGGTGACAGTAGCTCCATGTAAACGTCTGCACACCGCATGTAATGGAATGTGATTTGATTACATGCGGTTATAAAACACTCTCCCTGGATGCTCAATCGATGCGTCCAGGGAGAGTGATTGATTCCTAACTGAATGTAAACATATCACGTATCTTTACATGCTGTGTGCAGGCGTTTACATGCAACTTCTGTCACCTGATCGTTAACTTAGGTGACAGCTGCCACTTGTAAACGCCCATTTAGGGATTTCTGTTGCAGGAAAACGCGAGTGTCGGCGCTGATTCAGCTACACGGTCTGCATCTGACAGAGATGTAGACCGTGTCCGCAGCTGCGATCCCTCCTGTCAGCTACAGAACGGCCGGGAGGAGACAGAGAGCTGACAGGACAGGTCGCGGCGGTGGGGACCTCAGCACTGCCTGCCATGGTCCTCTCCGCAGCTCATTGGAAGGCACCATCTCCCTGCCCCCGCACCCTTCGGCGGCCAGCAGCTTCGAGCATAGGGGCCGGGACAGGCCGAACACAATCAGCCTAATGTTCGGCCCGCCCCGGCCCCTATACCGAAGCTGCTGACCGCCGAAGGGTGCGGGGGAAGGCAGATGCCGGGAAATTGCCCGGTATGGCCTATGGCCAGTCCGGCCCTGCCGGCTGCCAATGTAACTAAACTATTCACACTGACCGCCAATGTAACGAAAGTGTTCACAATGACCGCCAATGTAACACAAGTATACACCATACACATGCTTAAACTTACCTTATTCTTGTAGTCTTCAGGCACTTTTTTCTTCCTTAGCGGGGGGGCGTCAGCATTGGTTTGCATATGAATAAGCCGCAATATTTACATATGAATGGGCCGCGGCTTCTTGATATGCAAATCACCACGGCCCATTCATATGTAAATATCTCGGCCGGGACAGGGGACAGTGCCAGGACTGCCAGCAGCAGCTCCGGAGAGAGCACAGAGTAGAGAGTAGAGAGAGCGGGGTAAGGAAGTGTTTTTCTGGCCTCCCCCACCAGCTCCCTCTAGTGTCTACTGTGTAGTAGTGCCGGCTCTAAGAGCCAACCATCAGGCTTAGCGGACCGGCCCGAACACAATCAGGTTGATTGTTTTACGGACCAGCCCGGCCCGGCCCACCGGGCAAGTGCCCGGTTTACCCTATGGCAGGTCCGGCCCTGATGGGTTTCAATAGCCAAACTGCTGGCTAGTGCCTATTTTAAATTGCAATAGCTAATAGCAGACAGGCTATTGAAGCCCCCCTGAGCAGAGAGAGGACCTGAGAGAGAACTTTCTCAGGTTCGCTCCTCTGCTCAGTGGTTGGGGCTTCAATAGCCAGCCTGCTATTGGCTATTGCAATTTGAAATATCCAGTAGCAGTATAGTTATTGCTCTCAGCTGCTGACATTCACCTGTGGGCTGTGGAAGCTAGCAGGAAGGTGAATGGGGCAGCAGGAGGGAACCATGGGATGCCATGGAATGGTTGATAGTTACTATTAACTCTTAAGCAACTAGAAAAAACACGTGGGTTTCAGATAACTGGGAGTCTACTGTATTTTGATAGTTATTTGTGTAGTATAGAAGTGTGGTAGTCACATATAGAGGTTTGTTGTTTTTAATGACAATGCTTTAGAACACATATGAAGAAAATTGCTTGCCTTCTTTTTAAAACAAGAATGAAGAGTCCTCCTCATTCTGTTCTGAGCACCTCATCAAATACCAAAATATTAGCTCAGATTCCGTGTGGTTTTTTTCGGTTAAGTGTCTTCAGACTGGAAACAATCACCTTTTTTTAAAAATTCTTGGTTTTGGTTGTTTCCCTTGTATGGATTAAACCACAGGGGCAGACCAAGACATAGTTCACGTACATGGCCTGACATGTGAAATGGTTCTTGATCTTATATCCTACCCTGGAAACAAGATGTCTAAAGTTGTTACCTTTAAGCATCAGTGAACACCAAATGCACCCCAGACAATAAACCACATCTTTTCATCGCCAAAAAGTGGGTCTTAAAATTGCAAAGTATATTTCATCCTTCACAAGTCAGTCTTTTAAACACCAATTCCACATAAAGGCTTGAGTGATAATGATTTGTTTTTCTGGAATATTAAGTTAAAGCATGCCATTGTTTTTTACTTATGGAAGAAAAGGCAGATTAGATAGATAGATAGATAGATAGATAGATAGATAGATAGATAGATAGATAGATAGATAGATAATGGAGCAATTACTGTCCTTTGATCTTAACATACTGTATGTATATTGATAGATTGCTCTTTGTACTTATTGAAGTTGATTTACTAAAGTCACATAGGCTGTTCACTTTGCAAGGGAATTTGCACTTTGCAGGTTAAGTTTCCCTATGCTTGCAGAATGCGGGGCAAATAGTACACAATCATATAGAAGGAACATTAAAAAAAAGTATTTTTCCTTACACATGACTGGGTGATAAATGTAAGCAGCGCTTCACCTCATTCACTAATCTAAAGGGAAACCTTCCCTGCAAAGTGCAAATTCCCTTTCAAAGGGAACAGAATGCCCGCCATCACTGCCTACAGCCGTTGACAGAAAACCCTCCCCATTGCAATAATATGGCAAGCAAAGTTTAACTTACCCAGCAAAGACTTCAGTTGCTGCAGCTGCATCTTCCTCCACTGGCTGACATCCACCATCGCTGCCAGAAGTGCCATGAACTAGTCCTACAGCAATCTACATTCCATCCTCTCAAAGTCAATCAAGATCCCCAGAAAACTCAGCACAATAATAAGACACTCGGGCTTGTCCGCCACCAAAGGAACTCCAAAATGATCTGCCATGTGTATCAGCATGTCCAGAAGCGATACAAAAACCTTGGATGCTGGCGGACCCACACACAAAAAAATTGTCCAAATACTGTATAATCGACTTGATGCCAGCGACCTTCCAGACCACCTACTCCAAAAAAGAATGGTAGGTATCGAACAAGGCGCAAGATATGAAGCAGCGCATGGGCAGGCAGCAACCCACAAATAAATCCCCATCCAGTGACATCCTAAAATATAGAAACTCTGGGGGTGCACCGGCAACAACCTAAAGACATCATATTTGGATAAACAAGGAGCCACGATCATAAAGCCCAGCCCAGGTAATGGCCACATCAAAAGAGATGTAGGTCACTGTGCAGGGCTCAGGGTCAATAGCATCATTCACCAACCCCCCATGCGGGTAAGAGAAATGGTGAATCAAATGACATTTCCTAGGCTCCTTCTTGGTAACCACACCAAAAGGAGACATGACCAAATTAGGAGAGAGGAGGGAATGGAAAAGGACCACACATATGATCCAAAGTGACCTAATTGTGGAGCTCGTTGGAGACAACTGCAGGGTAACAAAGAGCTGAATGCAAATTATGTGCCACCAGCAGAACACCAACCTGAGGAACAAGGAGTTACAAAGTTGTCCTTAAACTCCACCTCCAGGAGCCACACAACCATCCTGTCTGGGTATCTATTTAGGAAAGGGTGCATCCTTTCCAACCTCACCGCCACCCCACCTTTTTCCCACAGCATCACAGCAATGGCACTTGCTAAGCTTGAAACAGTGGGACTGAGGGTGTGAACTTCCACATCCCAAACATTCGTGATTGATAATGGCAGGCTCTGCCGAACCAGCAAGCCCCATTGTTGAACTGCCAGCACACCTCTTTTTAAGGGCTAGTTGTCCCGAGGCGTAGAATCCATTGCCCCCCCACCCCCTGGAAAAAAAGAACCGCCCATTTGAGCCGATGTCATCAAACACATCCACAAACTGATGTTTTTATGATCCCAACAAATGGCCGGCTGCATGGTTTTGCGTTGCCGAAATTGCTCATCGTAGCAAAGCCATTTAACCCCACCATAAACCTTATGCACTCCACTTATGGTGTCCAGATAACAGAACAAGGCTGAGCAATGCTCTGGTGCCCTGTTCATCTGTGACGCTCGCCAAGATAGCAAACCCCCGCAACCAATTACTAAATGTACACGGTATCAGCCATTACCTACGCTGTTATTCCTCCTCCTTAGGCTTTACCAAGTCCAAGTTGAATTTTTCTAGCAGTAATAATGAAAAGATCTCCATATATGCTATTTTTTAGAGTTTAGAGTTCTTTTTTAAAAAAAGTCCAGAAAAAAAACAATTTGCTCCCACTATGCCACTATGTTTGTGGACTTCCCGCTGCATTTTGTGAACCTAGCTCAAACTAAACCAAGCCAGGTTTAGTCATCCCTAGTTTTATATAAAATATGAATGAATTAGAGGCTGTGCCAAATTTATTCAAGAAAACTAATTTCCCTTAACACTTCTTGTAATTTTAAATAGAAATATTGTATATATATTACGGATGCACAGCTACCATTTTTTCAAGTACAAGTACCGATACATTTTTGTTTATTGTCTTGTGACAGTTTTTCTAAAAACAATACAGACTAATGATTTCAGGGCAGTGGTGGAGCACCAGAGCCAACCGCTGCAACCCTGGTAGTTCTCATAAAAATGCCACTGGTGTCTGAACATCCTTAGAAATCAGCTCTAATTAGTGTCCATGCGTGCCACCTCATCAAAACAGCCAGCAATGGCTGTAAACATACAGCCTGGCTGTAAAATGTAAAGCTGCCTGACCGCTTATATGCGGTGCCGCTCGGTGCGCACCACCCCCCTCTTCGCCACCCGTCCCGAGCTCCACTGTGCTACACGATCTCACTCTGACCCCCACCCCCGGTCTCTCAGTGCAGGAAGTAATATATATTACATCACTTCTGTATTCAGCTGTCATTCTCCTGCTACAGAAGCCGGAGAAAAGCTGGTGAAGCAGGTTTCTGCTTCATCGGCTTCTTTGGGGTCCCTAGGTGACATTAGGGGTCTTAAAGACCCCTGATGTCTTCATAAAGAGGACCTGTCACATCCACTTTTTTTCATATAGGGGGATTCTTAGCCCCCTATGTGATAACAATAAAGTTAAGTGAAAGAAAAAAGTTAAAAAAATTAAAGTTACAAAAAAATTAAATTAACACAAAAAAAAAAAAAATGTTAACATGCAAACATGTGTCGTGTGCACCTATGTGTGAAAGCGATTAATTTGCCGATTACACCACACGTTACATATCACCACAAATGTCAGAGCATGAGCAATCATTCTAGGGCCATCAATCACTGTTAACATGAAACTGATGAGTGGTAAAAGCTTTTAAAGCATTACCTATGGCCAGTTGTGGGTACCTTTGATTTTGCCCTATTTGCCACAGCTGAGTGAATGTAGGTTAATTCACACAGTACAAATATTCATGTAGTTTCAATGGACAATTAGCTATGTGATATTTTTTTATAAATAGACCCTTTTAAACTTCTCCTTTTGTCTGATAAATATAGCATTTGGTGCCAGTTTTATATATATTTTAAGAATTTCAGATGGGGATTTTTTTTCCATTTTCTTCCCTAATTTATCATTATAATCATAATGTCCCATCTCATCTAAAAGACTTAAAAATGCACATGATGCAAGAATATAATTTCAGAAATACCAAACCGTTTAGAAGTATCTTCATTTCTTTAGCTTCATTTCTTTATCCATTCTCCACCCATTTAAAAATAAATGTCTCCTTTCTGATATGTGAAGTGCCTTAGAAATGTAAGCACTGGGGATGAAATCTCTAATGAAAAAAGAACAGCTTGATAAAGCACAACTGCAATTCTGTATAATAATGCTTGTTCTTACACAATAAATTATATTCCTTGTCTGGAAGCATGCAGTAGATTAGCACAAAGAGAAATAATTAGTAGTGAATGCTGGGAGGTAGTCTTTTTTTTCCATAGAATGAGTACACTGTGGAACTAGATGTTCAGAACATTCTCTTTCTTTTTATTTTTTATTTTTTAAAGGGCATATAAGCACTTTGTGGTAACAGAAAATGCACTCATTATGGCAGAAATGCCAAAATTTTCAATCACAGTGACGGATAAAAAGGTGAAGCTCAAAGGAACCAAGTAACAGTGAGAGAATAATATTATCAGAGTTATTGCACAATGACCCCAGTTACCATCAACAGTGTTGAATATAATAATTCGGTTTAATTTTACTCACCTTCAAATCACTAGCAATAGGTTTGTAATTGACTAGACATATAAGCTGTGGAAAAAATCGGTTCGGTTCGGATATTTTATTATTTTGGGATTCATATCCGAAATTCAATTCGGTTTGGGTTTCAGATTAGGACAAGATCCAAATTTTGATTAGTTTCACATGGGTTTACGAATATTTGTTACGAATACCACAGAAAACTATATACAGATATTAATACTAACGCTGAATTTCCTAGACCTGAATGGCATTCTGGATCCGAATTTCCATATTGCATTCGGGAGCTCCCATTCGGGTCTAGGAGCTATATACATATATTAATAAAGCTTAGGCTCCCAGACCCGAATGGCATTCAGGAGCTACTGAATGCAATTCGGAAATTTGGATCCCGAATGCCATTTGGTTATAGGAGCCTTAGCTTTAGTATTATATGTATATACTGTATATGGCTCCCATGTTGCCGTAACGAAAATTCATGTTCAGACCTATTTGGATGCAGTAAACTGAAAAAGACAACTGATTGGGCAGAAAAGTCACATGTCCGATTCAGTTTTCGTTTTTGAATGAAATTCGGAGGCCCCTATGTGATAGCAATAAAGTAAAGTGTAAAAAAATGAAAGTAGCATAAAAAAATTTGCACATAGACACACACAAACATGCATCGGGTGCGCCTACACGTAAAAATAACGGTTGCGCCGCACATGTTACATATCACCACAAACGTCAGAGTGAGAGCAATAATTCTAGGGACATAGATTAGTGGTAACAATAAACTGATGAGCGGTAGAAGCTTTTAAATTGTGTACCTGAAAAGCAGGAAATCTATTTGACCACTCCCAAGTATGCAAAAAGAGCTTAGGGGAGGGGTTTTTTTTTTTAGAAACTTAGTACTCACTAGAAATTTTGATAAAAAATATAGAAAATATTTATTCCAAATCCTTATAAAAGGTAATTTTGCATTGACATAACATGCAAAAACAATACATGAAATAGGTACAAGGTCCATATACCATACAGTACAAATACAGTTGGAAAAAAACTGATTGTTGATGATAACAAGTTTTTCTTGTTATTGATATTGATCTTATATGAATAGTGAAGATGGCATTTGTTTTTTTGTGGGGCTTTAAATAATTAGGCATACTACGGATGGCTCAACTGATGTGGCTGATACAACTACAGTATGTCTTCTTTACAAACAAGTTATTCCTAAGGTAGTTGGTTAATGAGCAACTTATACTGTATGTATTAATGCCACCGCATATATTCTTTAGTGATTTGAGATTCCATGATGTTCCTTCCCTTTGTGTCTCTGTGCTCACCTTGGAATGTCTGCTACAGCCAGCTGGGTCCGTGACAAAAATTGTATGTATGTAAACATGAAATATTTTCTATATAAATAACCTTACAATATCATATGTATAATATTGTGCTGTATGTTTGTTATAGAATAACCTCAGTTATGCTCCTAAAGAAATGGAATGTATGTCCGTAAAATGCATAGAATAAGTCTATCGCCTATCCAACAAATATACAATAACTAGTATGAGAATTTGACCTGTTTAGAATTGATATACAGTGATCATTTGTAGGATGGGGACTTACATAATCTGAGACTATGTGATACTGAAAATATGTTGGAGAGCTCATTTTAAATTTACACTATATTACCAAAAGTATTGGGGCACCCGACAAATCATTGGATTCAGGTGTTCCGTGAATCTTCCTTGCTACTAAATACTCCGCGGTCAACATAAAGACATGGATGAGCGAGTTTGGGGTGGAGGAACTTGACTGGCCTGCACAGAGTCCTGACCTCAACCCGACAGAACACCTCTGGGATGAATTAGACCGGAGACTGCAAGCCAGGCCTTCTCGTCCAACATCAGTACCTGACCTCACAAATGCACTTCTGGAAGAATGGTCAAACATTCCCATAGACACACTCCTAAACCTTGTGGACACCTTTACAGAAGAGTTGAAGCTGTTATAGCGGCAAAGGGTGGGCCAACTCAATATTGAACCCTACGGACTAAGACTGGGATGCCATTAAAGTTCATATGCGTGTAAAGGCCGGCGTCCCAATACTTTTGTTAATATAGTGTATGTTTTATCCATTATTAATAAAATTATGATTTTTTTTTCTAAATTATCAGGATTGTGTTTGGGTACCTAAAAGTCTCCTTTCTCTTTCAATGATTTGTTTTTACTGTAGGAGCAATAAAGATACTCAGCTATCTACAGCAATTGGCAACATTATGTTGATAGAAGACTGACATTCTTTAGTAAATGTGTGAGAAGAAATATAGTTGTATTTTATGTTTATTTACTGTAACATTCCGCTCTTGTTTAATATGTCAGTTTCTGTTAAACATATGTCTATTTTTGTGTAGCTATTTTACTGAGGGTTACTGAATGTTTGGTTGGGCTTAGTTTGACCAGACTAGTCAGGTATAACACAATTCTGGCCATTAGATTTGCATGGCTGAAAATGTTAGCCTTTTAACAGAATAAACATTACTGGACTATGAAAGCAACCATTGGGCAGACCTTTTGTTTACAGGAGGCTTATACTGTACTTCCCTACATGCTGTGACAGTCTGTTGATAACAAAGCCAGCATGGAGATGTGTGCCAGCAGTTAGCTATAGAGAAAAATAGGTTGGGGATACTGTAAACATAAAATATAGTTTCAATATGGTTGGCATCAAGTCTTACTGTATACAGTTTTCTTAAGAAAAATAATTTTTGTGAATCTATAGCAAAGTGTCTTACTTGGAGATCCTGCCAGTAATAACACTTCCTGTTTCAGGCTGACAACACTAAGCCATTGCCTTGCAATTAGCAGCAGTATTGTCAGCCTATTGTGTGAGCTTCTTCACTTAGCTGTTAGGCTATTTATCAGGTCTGTCAGATAGGTAACCCAACAGATAACTCAAGAAGCTAACATGGGACACTGATATTGTAGCTGCTAATTGCGAGGCAATGGCTAAGCATTTTTGACCTGACATAAAAACGCTATATAAATAGAAAATAACTTGCAGAATCTCCAGATAAGAAACTTTGATATAGATTCTCAAAAACGTGTTTGCTTAAGAATACTGTGTACAGTGAGGCATGATGCCAAGCATACTGAGAAATATTTTTTTTTAGCCCACATACACTTTTTTCCCAGACATCTCCATGTCAGCAAGCTCATGAGTTAACCCCTGCCCTCCCTCTACACTGACAGGAGCTTAACTAATTAACGTTTGGCTTCCCCCAGTCTGATCCTCTGTTGTATCAGTTCAGGGCAGTGTGTCTCTCTCTCTAGGGTAAATCTCTGGCAGTCCACCCATCTGATGTTTTATTTGTGGGTACAGTCCCTGCAGGCTGCTCCTAAAGGAAGCTGGGTAAGGGAGTCCCCACTGCTGGTTCTCAGGTTGTTTGTGCACAGCAATCTTCCTCTTCCACCTAGAGGAGGAAGATTGCTGTGGAGTGAATGGGACCCATGGAGCACACGTTGTGCATTCCGCTCAGCCATGATGTCAATTCCCCTTTCGGATCTGCAAGACACAGTGTACATGCATGACAGTACTTTACAAACCGGTGTAGTGTGTTTATTTACAATTTTATTGTTTATTTGGTGAATGAGTAGGGGTAAAAGCTACCCCTTATTTATTCACAGGGGGAGTGCAGCATCTGGATGTGGCCTTTATGAAAGGAGGTACCCAGATTCCTATAAGCCCACTGCCCACAGACGCCCACAACCACCAGGCCATCGATATGGGGACAAGGTGCTTTGCCAGGGAGTCCCCCCCCTCCCCGGCAAAGCACCCTCCCCATGTTTACAGCATGTGGCCAGGTATGGTGCAGGAGGGGGGGCACATGCTTGTCCTCCCCTTTCCAGGTCTGGTAAAGGATTTTAGGGGGGACCTCATGCATTTATTTTTTACATTTTTTCTTTGGACTATCAAAAGTTAAAAAGAAAAAATGTCACTTTTTTTTCTAATGTCGCTTTGCAGCAACACATTTTGGTTTGTAAATAGCGTCTAATGCATCTGAAATTAATGAAATTCCAGATTCGGACAAATCCAAATACTGAAACGCATTGACTTTCGGACCCGAGTCCCTAAAAATTAAAAATCTGAAACAAAACTAAAAAAAAAATCTGAATCAAAACTATCTGAAACAAAACTATAACAAAACTATAACTCCTTTCTATCTTTTGATTTAAAATAATTTTTTCTATATTGTTTTTGCCTGGGTCATTTCCATCCAGATCAGCCCGAGAAGCTTCTTGCCCTTCGAGAGACAGACAAGATTCTTCGTTCTCCATCAGGCCTAGATCTCCATCAAGGGAGAGATACTACTCTCGTCATCACTAAAAAGAAAGATGTGATGATTCTCCTACAATGAGGTGCCAAAGGCCTTCAAAATAATATGATTCCATTTATCGTCCTCAGCCACTTTTGGAACGTTGCTGGGCATGCCCTAATTTGGCGTTGTCTGGGAAAGCAGCATGGGAGACTTGCTTTATTGTGATGGCCAAGAACAAGTTGTTTCACTGATGATCAGGACATGCTAAAAAGTTTTACTGAGAGCATACTTCCTAAAGGGAAATGTATGTCAGATACCTCTCAGACTACAGACCCACAGCAGGGCCCTTGTAAACAAGGTCCATCCAAACAATACAGTGAAGTTGTATCAGTTCCTTCCAACAGTACATCTTCTGATAAGGAAGATCAATTTGAAGGGTTTAAATTTGCCCTAGTACAATCTTTTGTTAAAGACAGGAGCTCCTATGGGAAGATCCAGCTGAGGAGCCAGAAACTAAAAGAACATCTCATCCTGGACAAACGAGGCTAAGTAGATAAGAAGTCATCTTTCTGTAACCATTTCTCCAAGCTCTATCCCTTTAGGAAAGAGGATGTAAAGAGCCTGGATGAATCTCCTGCAGTTGATACAGCATTAATGCGATTAATGAGCCACAACACCTTGTGACTGGACGATGCTGTCACGTTCGGAGATGTGTTGGACAGAGGGGTTGATCTGGATTGAAACAACATACAGTATATGTAACAGCTGGAGGAGCATGTAAATCTGCAGTGACTTTGACTCCAAGAGCTAAAGCCTTGAAGGTATGGGTTGACATTATTGAGTCAACAGTGTTTAATGATCTTAGTAAAACTTGGATATTGAATTTAGAGAGGAATGTAAAGCTGCTGTTGACTTGTATGGATGAAGCGGCCATTGATAATAATCTTGAGTTCGGTTACAGGGAGAAGAGCACTTTGGTTTAGGCCCTGTGCAGCAGACACGGCTTCAAAATAAGCAAGATACCCTTTGAGGGTAAGTTGCTGTTTGGAAACAAGTTGGACACTACAATTGCCAAAGCTACTGGCGGTAAGTTCGGATTCATTCCTCAGTACAGAAGGCTTCTCAGACAAAGGAATTCATGTTTCAAAAGGAAAGTATCGCTTGGTCTGGTCAGGCAGTTCAGAAACCCTTTGGCGATTTTTCCCATCCAGAAAAGCCCAGTAGGAGCAAGGTTGTCAGACAGTATATGTCTTTCCTCCAGTACCACTTATCCTTAGCTTTTTGAAAAAGCTCCTGACAGAGAGGGTCACAGTTCTGGCAGTACTCCTAGATTGCTGTGGTATCCTCTCCTTTGCCAGCTGATCACAGAAGCGCCTCGACCTTTGTCTGCTGGTGGTGTAAAACCTGCTATTACAAGGACCATTACTTCACCTGATGCCAGAGAAACTTTGTTGATGGCTTGGAACTTAAGAGGCAAAGGTTAGTTGAGCTATGAGTGTTCTAACAAAGTTGTTACCATGCTCTTAGGTTCCAGGAAAAGCAGCACTAATAGAATGTATAACAGTTTGGAGCCAATTTCGTGAGTTTGCTTCCTCCCAGAGGTTTTGTGCAGCAAGGCCTCAGTTCAATCATATATTGAAGCTTCTACAGAGAGGCCTAGATATGGACTTGAGTTTAAGCATGTTAAATGGGCATGTTGGGGTGATCTCAGACTGTACAGTTGTAAGCGTTTGTATTGGCATGGTTTAATGATTAGGCACACTTTTATGAGCTGGTAAGAGTGAGAGTCCTTTTGAAATGTCTACAGTTGAGAACAAACCTTTACAGTTCCCTGAAACAATGCTTCAATCCTCCCGAAAAGAGATAATATTAAAATCAGTTGTCTCATATATAGTTGCATGCCTTTTCTATGTCATATGTGAAGCAAAGAAAGTGGGGAAAAAAGATGAATTATTGATTATTCTACAAATATATTTCAAATTAGCTTGAATATATTTGCTGGTATCCATAGAAAATATTATAAATACAGTAATTGGATCATAGTGATATTTCAAATTAATTGTTTTCTGTAATTACACATCTTTAATTTTGTAATCAGACAGTCGGGTTATTTAAATGGAGAAAAGTAGTAATTTTACTGTTTGGTATCATCATGTGCACCACAATGAACATGGACTTGAGAAAGCAAAAATTGTCTGAGGAGTTGATAAAAAAAAATATGGACCAGCATGCCAAGGTAAAGGCTATAAAGGCCATCTACAAGTAACTTGATGTTCCTGTCATTACAGTTGGAAATATTACTATTAAGAAGTGTAAGGTCCATGGGAGTGTAGCCAAGCACCTTGGCCATGGCCACAAGAGGAAAATGTACCCCAAATTGAAAAGAAGGTTACTGCAAATTGTAGACAAATGGTCAAGGAAAACCTCTAAAGAGATGCAAGCTGAACTTGAAGGTCAAGGTACCTCACTGTCTAATCGCACCATCAGTGAAAGTGGGCTCAAAGTAGGAAGACCCAGGTGGAAAGAACAAAAAAAAAGCCAGCCTAAAATATGCATTTGCTAAAATGCATATTTACAAGCAACAATGTTTCTGTGAAAATGTCACCAACTTAGAGTTATGTAAGGCATTATTAGGTATCCCACATGTGGATCTGCAGAAAAAAAGTACCCTGCATTTTGTACTCCTGCTGTGATCCAAGGACTGATAGCATATTGATGGTGTGGATAACTGTGCATATCTCACATCTCTTCTAAATGCAGAAAGTTGTTTCATTCAGTACTGGGCTGTTCAGGAGTAGCTGTAAATATCTTTATTTTACTTTGAAACTCCAGGCATGGGTTATCAGTGGCAACCAGAGGACATGATTCTGATTTCCCATTGTGTACTGTGAATAATAATTCTGGGCATGTTAATTGTTTTCTTCATCTGTGTGTTTGCCATTTGGCTAAATCCCTATTTTATTACATCTCTCCAGAGGTACTCCATCTAGATAGCTCTGTCTGATGCACGATTATTGCATAATTATTGTTTGTCATTAATGGTTAAACAGTAATCAATACCAAAGATTAATAAAATGTGTAACAAAACAGTGTTTTTTAATACTTTTTTGATCTTCAACAGCCACATGATCAGCATGTCCTCCTTTGACCTCCTAAACACATGGTTATTTTATACAAACAGCAGACATGGGATCAGTAGGTTTTGACTTCACCCACTAATCATATGCATTTTATAGCGTAAACAAATTGTATATGAATATAGTATGTCACCGACACACCAAAATCAAGTGTCCAAAATTATCTTTATTGACGCATGTACATCTTGTCACAGAAAAGGCTATGTTTTGTGGCCACTTCGGGTCACTTCCACAGGCACAATATATGATCCGAAATGGCCCCAAAATGTATCCTTTTCTGTGATAAGATGTATATGTGCCAATAAAGATGATTTTGAACACTTGATTTGTGCTGGTTATACTATATTGATATGCATTTTGTTTACACTATAAAGTGATTAGTGGGTGAAGTCAAATCCTTCTGACCCATGTCTATTGTTTGTATAAAATAACCATGTGTTTAGGAGGTCAAAGGAGGACATGCTGATCATGTGGCTTTTGAAGTTCAAAAAAGTATTAGCGCTGTCATCTGCGGTCACTTTAGCACCCATCTACAAGGGGTATACCGGTGAAATGTCACACAGCCTGACGGCCTACCTATTATTTATAAACAAAGTTAGTTTACCTCTTAGGCCTCATTCACACTGCTTAGAGTCCATCCTGTCTACGTACGACTACGGACACCCGCACCCACACGGATGTGCAGTTCGGGTGAGCGTAGTGCGGCGTACGGCTGTGTTATCTTATAGGGAAGAACAGGCTGCTGCATCCTTCCCGGGAACAGCCCGAGATGGCCATGCATGCTGCACGGATCTGTACGGGCCGACTCTAAGCAGCATAAATGAGGCCTTAAAGGGACAATATTTTTATCTTTTCCATTGAACTTCAGTGTAGTTTGCTGATATTGTTGATGCAAACACTGCCCATTTTTTTTATTTTATAGAGTGGAATGGAGATCTACAACACGGAGAAAACTCTCTGGGACTCAAGGGAGGTATAGGGGCAAAAGCATTTTGTGCTAAAGTGATTAAATACTATTTACAAAGGCAATAGTCATTTATAATGTTATGTCATAAAATTATAGATATACATACAGTATATTATCATATGGGAGCATTTTATGATAAATTATTACAATCATGATAATGTGCTTTCAAATACATTTGCATAAACATTAAATATTTCAGATCAATACTTCAAATTACTTTGAAATATGTGTGTGCTTGAAATTTCTAATAAAAGCTATTTATTCTAAATATAATGCATTATTTAATCTAGTTATTTTCTCTCTGATTTTTCATTCTAATTTGATATTCAATGCTAGATTATGGAAGCAATCATTCAATTATTCTTGTAACTTTTCAGGCTGTTTCCTTATATACCCTAATTCCCTCTCTATTTTCAGTGGTTTTAAAAGTATCCCTCATCTCCCACACTGTAATTATCTCCAGCATCACATAAACCTTTCTGTGGAATTTCAGCTTCTAATTACTAATTGAAAAATTAGAATCTAAATCAGAAAAGCAATCAAATTAAAATACAATTAAATAACATATCTTTATAGATTAATATGCTTGTTTTACTGTAAAATTGGTTATTTAAGTTCCCTGTAAAAAAATAAATTTAAAATACACTTTTTCACATCTGCTTTTTTAAGTAAGTAGGTCACATCTTTGTAATGCTACTCACACTTGCTCAAAATGTTTGTTTGTAATGCTACTAAGTGAAAACAGTTGTTTTCATTAAATGTATTTTATGACTCTGTATTTACATATTCAATAAGTAAAATATTAAGTTCGTGTAATTCAAAGAAAGCAAACCACCAGAACGGATAAACACCTACCCTCAGTGTAACAATCCTATGTTCCATATTTCTGTCAATTTCTGTACATATGTATTATATTCCATAAATAAGCTACATTAAAATAACAATACAAGCAAATACAAATGCGAGTGAAAAAAACTACCTAAATTCCCACTTTTGACAAATGCAAATGTTCACTGTAATAGCTAGCTTAATTCTTATTCCCACATATTATTCCATCACCTTTAAAGCTATAAATTAAACATGTATTGATGGTGGCTGGCTAACCTACGTCTCCTTGACTAATCAAACATCTATTTATAAACTACCATTTACTACGACACAGAAAATTTGAAATTATACTGTATTTTCATACCCAGAAATGAGGGGAAAAAGGTATTTTTTCTTTCCACAAATCCTACATGACAGATTAACTGCCAAAATGTCAGTTCACTCCTAAATAAACCCTAATTCTATTGCACTTCACAGACTGAACCTAAACTGTTTAGTAATTTATAAACAGAGATACATTGACCTTTTTCATAGCTGTGTAGACATCCTGTCCATTTTATGTGCATGCAGGGCTTAAAAAATTATTCTGATTGTCAAACTATTCCTGGTGGAAAGAACATTTCCTTGTGGCTAGATTAGTTCACTAAAGTTTTAAAATATGATCATATTTCACTACTAGTTAGATGAAAGGATCATTCTGTAATATCACAAAACCAAAAAACATGATATAGTAGAATAATATGCAGGGATGACTAACCTGCAATTTAATGACATGGTTATATAGTTAACCACTTGAATCGCAAATGCCATTTTAAAATTACGCTGACATAGTGGTTATTCACCCGAGCTCCGTTTTAAAATGGCAGGAGGTCTCAGTCGCTCCTGGGGGCCTCCGACTGTATGTAGGTTGAAGAACTGGCTATCTGTGACAGCCAAGATCCAGCACTAAGCCCAGGAGATGAAACAATCAGTTCCAGAGTCATTTTCAGTTCCTTAGCCTAGCACTGAGTAGCTGTTCTGCAGCACTTCAGTTCGCTTCACTGAAAGCTTCGACTGTACAGTGCTAAGCAAAATGGCGGAGGAAAATATTTTTGACTAATAAATACAATTTTTCAATGAATATTTGGTGTGCTCGTCCACCAAAACATTAAGTTGTAGGTTCCCACACTGAATTGTGATTTTCACCAATGGGGTTCAGGCACCTTTCTCCAGTGCTGCCAGGTGTGCCCACAGTTAAATTGGCCAATGGTGCTCTGTCCCCACCTTCTTCATCATACTCAGCGTAATGCATCCCCATTCACTTCTGCTGCAAATGCTAAGTTAGCAGTGCTGAGCGCTGACTCTATTAAACTAAAATCAAAAGTGTCTTCAGAACACTTCTTACAGAGTTATTTGCTGGTGCCTTCTGCCCTTAGTGGTTCCTTCTGCTGACCCCTATGACCACTGTGTCCTGTAGTGATGTAGGGGTTAGCGGGAGGGACCACTGAGCATATCAGAAGACCAGGAGAACAACACTACTGGAAGTGTCTACTGTGAAGAGAGCGGTATACATTTACTTTCTTCTTCTATGGGATATTTTCTATTGGTACTTTCAGTTTAGCAACAGAGATACTTTAAATCACTCTTACTCTAAATAACCCCTCCCCAAACTGATGGTAAAATCTTTTATTATTATGAAATATTTATTTTTGAATTTTTCAATTTCAGAATATAGAATTTATAAAGAGGAGATTAGGACCTTCAAAGAACTTGGAGAAATTGACCCCACTTTAACTATATTTTATAGACTCCCCAAAACATGATAAAGTAGGATATTCTGGAGTTAAATTATCACCCCTATTGGAACTTTTGTTTGTGCACCAAAAACACCCTATACTGGCACTTATTTAGGGATTAGACTGTTGGTAATCTATTAGAGCAGTCTGGCATTGTTTATCATTGCGGAGGTTAATCAGCTATGTAGTGTCGAACTGCAAACAGTAATACAAATAGGTTAGCAAACTGTAATCTTTCAGGATGTATCTGGCTAGTTGTTTAGCTAGATCCTATATACTGTACCTGAAGATAGCATAGTAATGCACTTTTAAGAGAGTGTATGCATACTTGACTGAAATAAAGTGTTGGCTGAAATAGTGATTGGATGTCTTTCCTGGACATACCTAGCTGTGAAACAATGATATTGCATTAGCTTTTTCCTCACCTTTGCTGTGATAGCTGTTTTTGATGGTGAATGCCCATCTGATTGCCACTGCAAAATGCTTGACAGTACTGGCACATGGCCATCTGCCTGAGGTGACAGCTTGAAGTATTGCCTGTCTATATCAATTTGTTGCTGTCATTACTGCCATTTGTTTTCTAACAGTATTGTTGCAATGTAATACAACAATACACTTTCTTAAACATTTAAAAACAATGTTTTATTCTCCATAGATAAACTTGAACAGATCAGCATAAGGGCCTCTTTCTTATCTCTACACTTACTATACAGGAGCTGCTGCTAAAACCTTTTTGCAGCTAAAACCATTATGCAGTAGAAAGAAACAGAAATGCTTTATCACACCAAGCATTTGTTTTTCTACAGTGCAATCGACCCAGGAGTATTCCAGCAAGTATGGGAGCACAGATGCTGCACTTGACTAATCCCATTCTCATCTCTGCTTTAACTATACAGGAACTGCTGCAGAAACCATTTTGTGGCTGAAACCATTGTAAAGTAGAAACAAGCAGAAATGCATCATCGTTACTCTGTGGTGCAGGCAACTCTGGAACTTTTCAAAAAGTATGGGATCACAGATGCCATGCCTGACTTTCCAGCAGAGGGAGATGGTATCCATCCTGAAAGCAAGTATCTGAGACACAAATATAGATGTATATATTAGTGTATGTGTAGGGGTGTGTCTGTTAATATTTATATATGGGAAAGCACATGTATACATATTGTAAGAATGCTCCACCTCATGTGTGCATATCCATTAGAGATGTATGTATTTATCTATCTATATATCTAGAGTGATATATTTATACATACAGTATATGTGCATGTGTGTGTACACATAGGCTGAGTGTAGTGTCTTGCTACAGTACTAGATGCCCAGATGATCTGTATATACTTTTCCCAACACATATTTTTGGATAGCTGCTCAAGAGCATCCCAGACAGAAATATGAGACCTTTGAAAGGGAATGCTAAAACAGCTTTCATAATTTTTCAGAGCATGTGCCCTGTCCAAGATGTTCACTCACTTCTAGTCTGATCAAACATTGTGCCAGGAGTAGAAAGTGATGTGAAATATCAATTGTCTTGTTCCAGAGATCAGCAAAAGCCAAACAGGGTTCTTACTTTTCCCTATTTAATCCACCAGAGACAAGAAATAGTGAAAAATGGTTTGAGATAGACTTCAAAGGTTAAATTGTATAAAATATGTAAGTGAAGTTAGAAAATGTAAATTTCATGTTGTAAGGATTTACTATGAGATTGAAGTGAAGCTTTTCTGACAATAAAAATGCAATCATGAACAAGCAAAGATAACGCATATGATTGTTCCTTACACATAATTGAGATTTATTTCCACAGCACAATTTTCTATAAGCTCAGTGAAATGTTAATTTACCATTGCAGAATTATCTTTACAATGGATCATGCTCTACTCATATTAGTTAAGCTGAGGTATGTTTAGTACCAACTCAGAGATTTATTGAGTACAGAGTAGTGAGGGTTTAACACCCAATGTACAACCGGACAGGCACTGTCGAAGACAACTGAGTGAGGTCCCCAGCAGGATGCCTGAGGTCCCCATCAAGCGCTGGACCTCTGGCACCCAAATCTATTTAAGGGTTTAAAAGGTCGGTATCGGCGCATTTTCATGAGTACAAGTACTCATGAAAATGCCCTGTATCTGCCCCGATAACAATACTAGAAATGGTATTGGGACATCCTTACTTTGCACAATCCATGCTACAAATGGTAGTTTCAGGAATATACATTAATGGCTATTGTTGTCATGTAAGGATAAGAAAGATGTACCTGCTCAGCTTCCAACCACAATAAAATGTTCAGGGATTACTGCTGCTCAGCAAGGCTCAGAAGGCTTTATTTCATTCACAAATATAGGTCACATCATATTACTGCTGATGTTTTTCAGCAGCTCAAGGCCTTAATTACAGCTAGTTAGATCTTCCCCAGATATAATATCCCTTCTTCCGAAAAAGGGGAGATATTGAATTCACAGGCACCTGCATGCTCCTGCATGGCAAGTATAAAAATGCCAATAATTTCTTCCACAATCGATACTGTATTAAAAAATAATTTCAAAATGTCAATCTAATAC
Organism: Nanorana parkeri; assembly: GCF_000935625.1. Classification (NCBI taxonomy): domain Eukaryota; kingdom Metazoa; phylum Chordata; class Amphibia; order Anura; family Dicroglossidae; genus Nanorana; species Nanorana parkeri. Next base: position 98,294 of record NW_017306866.1, on the reverse strand, counting down.
AAATAAATAAGATAAATCTTAATGAGAATTTAGAGTGATGGGGAAAAAAACTAATTTAAGGAAACAGTCCAGATCCCATCGATGGTTCATTCCATTCTGGTCCCCAATGTATATATCCAAATGTCTCATTCTAATAGTTTCCTATAACAATCTCACAGAGAATAATATTCCAGACACACTGTTTGTGATAAATGGCAGAAGTAATCATTCCAGTAGTGACATCATCAGCTTGTGACAAATCCAAAAAGTAAAAATTGATATAGTCTCAGGAACATGTAAATTGTCATCATTGGAAAACCCCATTAGCTGTTGCAACTCCAACATATTCCCCCCACACCAACAATGAATCGGCTATATAGCGTCTGTACCATATAATATGCAGTTAAATGATGTTGTGTTTGAAAGCAATAGAGCAACAAAAATAGAGGCCCAACATGATATGGTATGAATCATTATAGGTTCTAAGGATAAGTCATCTAGCTGACATGTTTCGCCAAACGTTGGCATTCTCAGAGCTGCTCTGAGGATGCCAAAGTTCAGTGAAACACATCAGCTAGATGCCTCATTCCACACACTGTGGGATTCACACCTGTCACCCCTTTTTTTTGGGTGGAAGTCAAGACTTTAAAAAAACAGGGAAATTATAAAAAGCAATTAGACATGATACAATATCAACCTATTTGGGTCTCCTTTTAAATTATCACAGAAAAGAAGAATGGTTAACCCCCAGTAGAGATCCCAAAAAGGGATAATCACACTATCAATTTCAAAAGAGTATACATTTATTTGCAACCATTTTTAAAAAGAGTCAAAAGATTAAAAAAAGAAAAAATCCAAAAAGGAAAATATCAAACAACGAAAATGTAAATATACATTTGTAGTCAGAGCCCCACTGATTCGTACTGTAACATGAAGATGATGACCCTACCTAACCTTGATCTGAGGTTTGCCACGGTCAGTATGCAATAAGGGGGCATACTAAGAGTAATTCTGATGGAAGGGGTACAGGAGGGTGGGATGACACGATCGTCCCAACGGGTGAGTGGGGAAACATGGCTGCTTAAATGTGCGGGTCTCCTCCCACAAATCCGGCCAATAATTGGCCTCAAACTTAAAACATCCTAAAACATTCCCTACCAGCCATGGCCACAGTATACTTATAGATATCCATGATATATGATTTATGGATATCACAAATGTGTAAATCCTGATATCAGGTAACCAAAAATTCTTTGGTATGAAAAAATTAATTTCTAATGCACCCTGGGGTACCTAGGATATGGCACCTCCTGGTGTGGTATCATATTCCATGAACAACAGGAAGTCAAGACTTATGGACAACTTTATGGATGTGTGCTACTCTCATGTAGATGAAGATATATTCCAGAGTACAAGTAGTAAGACTGCGCCAAAGCTAGGCTATACTTTTAGAATTGCTACTCTTTGAACTATTTGTTGGATATATGGTATATGGCTTTAAAATCATATATGGCATACATTCAAAGGAACAGACACAAGTAGCTCATGAGCCTTTGTTGAATTATGGATATATGAGAAAGCTTTATCTTTGGCTTAAATTTTTGTGGATTACATTTACGATTGCGATTGAGGACATTTTCTATGCTCTTGCAACCTGATGTTTGTTTCCAACTCCGTTAACTGAGCTTATGGGGGTGATTTACTAACCTAAACACACACACACACCAGGTGTGTGTGATTTTCACACAGCAAAACGCATTTATCAACCAAAAAGTCTCTAAAAGCATATTTCCACTAATGTCATATATGGAAAAATCATGCACATGATGCATATATAATGCTGCTTCACAGTTTAGACAAAAATGGTTAGCTCATGCATTTACATTCCTTGCATTCATCAACGCAAGCAACACAACATGGAGCTAATTTACCCAACATCACCTTGGAATTCCTTCAGAGCTTTGCACAACACACCTGCTGGGTGTGTACACATTACAAAGGTGTTTAGATTCCACCCATAGATCATGCTGGGAGGGAACACACTGCAGAGGTGTATACACGTTCGTGGTGTGTTTATAAGGTTAGTAAATCAACCCCTATGTGTCTGGGAACAGTGCCCATCAACACTATTGAGGCATCATTAATGGCTCTGGCATGTCAGGATTATGTTGATGTTCACTGGTTCTGAGATTGGGGAACATCGATATCAGTTCAGTATCATCTTACCATACGTTTATGGACTACTAATAATCTTGCAACAGAGTATAGTCTCACCATATGTTTATTGATTATTAATAACTTTGCAAGTCATGTCTGTTCATTATACATTTAGATGTGTTCATATTAGGGATGCACAGATACTTGGCATTTTCATGAGAACTACCTGGGTTGCAGCGGTTGCAGCTGGGACCGAGCTCTATGACTCCACTACTGTCCTGAAATCATTAGTCTGTATTGTTTTAGAAAATCTGTCACATGACAATAAACAAAAATGTTTCAGTACTCGTACTTGTAAGTACTCGGCAAGTACCAGTACTTGTACTCGCAAAACTGGTATCTGTGCATCCCTTTATTTATATTTATAAAAACAAAATCATACATTAAAACAGAGATATACAAATCCCAGGAGCTTTGTGTGCTCCTTACAAATGACAGCTGCCTCCTAATTTTTGAATTTTTCTCTAGTCTAGTCTTGGAGCTCAAAAGTTTCGGTACATGTACTCGTACTTGTACCAAGTACTGTACTTGGTATCTGTGCAACCCTAGTTCATATGTATATATTTTTTTGTGGGGGTGGTTTTTGGTGTATTTCTTGGTGGCACCTGGGTGCCTGGATTAAGAAATTTGTTGGTGTATTCCAATATCATATAATTATTTGACTATGTAAGAAAATATCCGGTTTTAATTATAATACAATAACAAAAATAAATATTTTTTTTTACCTATTTAGAACACTGAACTTTTGTGATTTTTTTCATCATTAAGCTCTTATTCTATTTTCTATTAGGAGAAAAACAGGAAGGTGTCCCAAAGGGGTTACCTTGAATTGTTTGGATTGAGAATTTGCTGGCACCTGTTTGCTTCTCTATAATTGGTTATAAAAAAATGGATAATAACACATAAGCAGGTATAACTGGATAATGAAGGAAACCTACATTAAATACTTATTGGAGCACCACAACACAGGGCATATCCCAGTCTAGGTCAAACTGCATTTGTAATTGTTCAGACCATGTAATGTATCAGTGGTAGCTAATATCAGTTAGGGAAGGAGAGCAGGGAATATGAGTAAACGATCAAGTCTTGAAAAAGCTTGGGCCATGGGAGGAAAAAAAAGTATTTCAGCCTGGAAGGCAATAAAAAATTGACTTCAAAATTTCTGTGAACATATGGGGGAATATGGCTGAGGTTTCTTGCCAGGTCAGGACAAAATATAAATGAAATCACCTACCATAATAATGCTAAGGCTTGGTTCACACCTGAGAATTTTTGTGCGCGTTTCCACGCGTACACACAAGCGGAAACACAAAAAGCAATGAAATTCTAATGTGAATTATTCACACCTGCACATTTAGACGCGCGGGCGCAAACGCATTTTGATTGTGGTTGTAGCGACAAAAAATTGTGCACACAGGCACACGCTCAGGTGTGAATGGAGCCCTAAAACAATGAAGGTATGTTGTCTGTTTGGGGAGTAGACATATGCAATCACTAAGGGGTCTAGTGATTTGCCTTAGGCAGCCGAGTGAATGACCGACCTGAAGCGAAGTGAGCCGAACGCAGTTCGGCTATTCACTTCAGGCTGGTATGGCTGATTTCAGCCGTATATCGGCTGAAATCGGCCGTATATCGGGTGGCTTCAGGTCGGCCGAACATGCTGACCCGAAGTGCAGAAGGAGTTTGACTCAGCCGATCCAACATCGAATGCTGAGCGGCATTCGGCTCGGCTGTTCAGCTTGCTCCCTCTGTGGGACCGAGCAGAACAGAAAAATAGTTAAAAAAGTAGAAAAATAAAAATAGAGAACGATTGTGTGGAGCTAGCAGTGACAGATAGCTCCGCCCAACAGTTTTCTATTGGCCGGCGGTTCTGCTGCCATCAAAAAATAAAAAATAAATACATTTGGCCATAGGAATGCATTGCTACATTCCTATTGGTTATTTCAATTTGCAATAGCCAATAGCATACTAGCTATTGTACCCACCCTCTGCTGCTGTCAATCACTAGTGGGGACCTGATGGAGAACTGCAGCAGAGGGCAGGTACAATAGCTAGTTTGCTATTGGCTATTGCAAATTGAAATAGCCAATAGGAATCTAGCAATGCATTCCTATGGTGAAAAATGTATTTTCTATTCTGACACGGCTCGGTGTCAGAATAAAAAAAAAAGCGGTGTTTGTCTCCTTGGTGCCCGGGAGCGGGAGATTCCCGGAGCGCCCGGGAGAGTTAAGCTGTCTGGAGATCAGTGTCCCTGGTTAGCTGCCAATTTTGTTGCCCCAATTCACACTTCTTTTGTGGGATTCTGCTTGCATATGAGTAGTGTAAGCTTTTGTAAAGTATTTTGGAAGCTTTCAGCAAGCAGAGAGTAGCTTTTTTTAAAGCATTTAAAGGACTCTGCCATTTCAATTTGGAAATGTTTAAGACAGATCATAAAGGCAATGCTAACTTGCATGCTTTCATCAAGCTGTATGTAGTGTGGAAGCCTGGAGCTGAATGGTACTCAACAAAGCTTGCCGAAAGCTCTGCAAATGCTTTGTGAAAGCTTGCTGTACACACTGCTCTTATATAAGCTAAAGCCCATTCAATAAGTTGCCGTCCGCCCGTTGTAAAAAAACGGACGGATGGCACTGCAGCATTGGCGGGTTGCCGTCTCCAGACGGCATTTTTTTTCTGCGTGCACGCACGGGCAGAAAAGACCCGACCAATGCAAACACCCGCTGCCGGGTGTTTCAGATATAGACGATTGGCGGCTCTATAGCCTGCCGATCGTCTATATGTGCTCCTTTTTTTGCCCCCCCCTGACCTTTTGTCCCGGGATCCGCTGGTAGGGAGATCAGCTCCTTGATGACCTCTCTCCGGGCTGTGAATGCAGAAGTGATGTGTATTACATCACTTCCGCATTCACCTCCCACCCCTACGTTTACGCAGATATAAACGTAAATACGCGTCAGGTGCCCCAGCGCGCAGAAACGACAATTGCGCTCCAGGATGGGAAGGGGGTTTAACACCGTGGATGTCAACTGGTTAAACAAGGCATTGCAGTATATATCAAGTCAAAACTTTTTATTAGATTTGGATCATATGGAGAAGGGTTAGAATCCCTTTCAGGCTTTTCTGCTAATAAGGGCTTCATTAGAGAGATATATTCTCATTTTCTGTCCTGCTGATAATGTTTTATCTGTCAGAAAGTGAGGGGAACTCCTAAACTTCAACAGACACAAAAAAAACTTGTCTACTTTAGTAGGGGAAAGCTGGAACCTCTTTCAGCTTGTTATTGTTGTCTAGGCATGAGCTCAGGTTCAGACCAAACCCAGTCATGGAAGTGCCATGTGCACTTTCACCAAATAAGCTGCAGGCTGGGCATTTCCCACCCCACAGCTGCATGCTGCGGGGTGGGATGCTTGTGCTGACTTCATTTATCTGTTTTGGCCACATACATAAAATTAGGGATTTAATTTACATCAATAACTGTTGTACAGCTTCAACCTATAATACTTTTTTGTGCTATTTTTATTACATCCTTAATATTTTAGTACTCTCAACTCTTTTCTGTTTAATCATATAAGTTTCTGTTTATTCCTAAAGGCTTTGTTCCCATAGGAAATTTTGTTTCATAGTATATGTCAAAATCTACAGTAATTGGTTTCAGCATCTTTATTTATATATTACCCATTCTCAATCTACAAGTAGTTTTCTGAATTGTTTAAAATGTGTTTTCTTTTCTATTTTCTATTTAGTAACCCACCCTACATTATTAAACACAAATGTAAACAATAATAATGTATTCTGGTTACTTTTCACTACATATTCCTTGACTGCCACATTAGATATGGCATTTGGCATTCTAATGGCTATCAGAATGTATCAGAGCATCTCTTCTACTTTGTTCAGGTACCACTTCTGTAAGATAATTGTCTTCTAATGTGCACAGAAATCTTTTTTTAGAAACATATGCTTCAGTGCCTTAATTTATCTTTGGCCAGTTGAAAGTTCCTTTAACAAGGACTGCACTTCTTTTTTTTCTACCTTTTGCAGCAACATTTGAGCTTCAGCAGTGTCATTGTGATGTGGCTATGCGCAATATAGTTTTGGCCTTTGTCTCTTTACAGATATTGCCATTTTAAAGCTGGTCTGAAAAAAAGATTTTACAAATAGAAAACCCCTTTCCATTTTTTGTCTTTCTATCCTTTTTCAACACACTATATTGTGTGTTGAAAAATTTCTTCCAAATTTGTTATCTAAGCCTGAATGTTATTTAGCCATGTTATTATTAAACAATAATAATCATTAGTTCAGTTTCAATAATGTTCTTTAGAGACTACTTGCATTCGATAATGTTATATTCATAAACTAGAATGTGGGGATTACTGAAGGAAATGTTTGATGACCATAAATAAATCTTCCCAACTGGCTGCTTCTGCTACCACTTGACCTGTAACCTTTTCTAGAGCCACTAATTTCAATGTCTTAGTTGATGTCTGAAAATGAACCATAATAAAATGAACCAACTTCTGTTTGCTGTTTTTTTTATTTGTATCAGCATTTGAGTTTCAGTGTTAGTTATATTGAGGTAACATATTTAATGCTAGTTAGTGCATTACAGTTTATTACAGCTTCACCATATACATTTATCCGTGTGGACTCTACATGGTCACAGTTTTCACAGATATCTTTACAGATAGATTTGGTGTACAAGAAAGCAAAATGCAGAGTTCTTGGAAAATGAGAACGATGTTAATCTTTTTTTTCTCACAGGAAAAGGAAAGAAAGCATTACATACATGTACTCTTATGCTACATAATCTAATTCAAAACATTTAGCTCGTCCTAGTGAGTTTCAAGTAAGTCAGATGTTTTGACAATGTTGTGAGTGTTAAATCTGTCTACATGTAAAACCATTTTTAGCCACAGTGCTAATTTAATTTTCATATGGTAAGCTTGATATGCCTGGGCCATCACTATGCTTGGAGACACAAAAAAGATATCTTGTCTTTTGGCATTGACCTGAGTATTAGAGCTACACTCACCATTACAACATTCACATAAATGTTGGGTATGTTCCCAATAGTCATTTAATCTGAGGAAACCACTTGGATGAGTGGTAAAACATATTCATCATTACAAAACAAGCCGAATTTGATGTGCCCATTTACTACTAGCTGCCAGTGGTTCCAATCAATTCAATCAATCAATAGAAATAAAAGCCCTAGCAAGCAAAGTTAATTTAGGCTGTCAATATAAATGTTCTTTTAAATGTACTACTGCTTTATGGCAGTATGTACAGAAAAGCAGAACATTCCGTTAAAAAAAGCGTTTATGTAGTGCTTTGGTTCAGTAAAACTATTCCATTGTGCTGGTTAAGTTTTTATTTAAAAAAAAAATATTTCTGTCTTGCTATATTTACATTTCTGTGCAATAAATCACATTTACTTCTCTCTTTGTCCTTATTTATCGTTCCTTTCCAATATACATGCTATAGGAAACACTAAAAGCATCATCTGCAAATGGATGGGGCAGTATGACCTGCTGGATCACAGCTTAATACAGGATGATGCTTCTGTCAAATTAGATTTGGCCAACACAAATGAGATAAGAAGGGCCTCCTCTGGGGGGAATAGAATTCATAGATCCTGTTGAAAGAAGGCTAAACTATATTTATATGATGCCCATATCTATCTATGTGCATTGACCAGTGTTTGCTAATATTCTTCTTAAGAGCATGTTACCTGAAATTTTCTTAAGTTATATTGTCTAAATATTAGTCCTAATAGGTGAACGTTGGTCATTGAACTACATATGCATGGCAGTGCTGACCTGTAATTTTATACTCAAGGCACATGGTGACACAAAGATATAAATAAAGCAATAAGGTCAATGATTAGTGAATTAAACAACCAAACCAGGACCATAGATTAGTACAAATTGCTAGAATGAAAAACTTTTCTTTGTGCTGTTTTGGGGATATTTATAAAGCAGTGTTTGTCACATTCACAAAGAATTCACTGGTGGTAAATTATTTACTATACATGCAGGTGGCATGTTTGTGTCTTAGTGCACATACTGTACAGAGGATAACAGGTTATCCATGGACAATATTAAAGTAAAACTAAAGCCAAAACTTTTTTGTTTTGGATAGATTGAAGAGGGATTAGCACACCTGTCAGTTTTTTATTGCTATCTGTGTTTTTTATTGCTATCCATGAAGCTTCACTCTTCTTTTTGTCCTGGTAACCATTATCACCCAGAGTAAAAGAATTAGAAATTCTAAAATGTGATGTTGTCAGCAGAACAGGAATAAAGGGAAAATCTTCCACTAGAGCAGGGCTCAAAATTTTCACTCGCCTGCTCGCATTTAGTGAGTGGAAATAAAGGGAGGGCGAGCCAGGCATGAGATCCATCCCCTCTCCCTTCTCTCTTCTCTCCTGCACTTTGTTTCCTCCTGCTCTGTCCCCCTACGATCAGCTCCGGCAATTCTGTCTTTGTTTAGACAGGTGACAGGAGACATGTCTGTGTCTATTAGAAGCCAGTGTCTCCTGTCACCATAGATACCCGCTCTCTACTGCGCATGTGCAGGCAGACGGGACCATGAGCTGGAACTTGGTGGCCCGGCATCTAGCTATAGGCGTCCCTGTTCCCATGGCAGCACAAGTCGGCCGGAACTAACGGCCGGGTGCTGTGATCCTTGCTTTGATCTCCACACTGCTATTTCTCAGGAGGAGGAGACCGATCTGCAAAGGGTCATGGATGTAATTTTAACTCTGCAAGCAGGTAAACCAGTCTATTCTTTAGGATAGTTGGAAAACATTCCCTTTCATGATTGTTTTATTTTTATTATTTGAATTATCTGGTGGGAATGTGACATCATACTGATGTCATAGGAAGTTTAGGGCAGTTCTTTACTGTTTTTCTATTTGGTGATTATGTTTTTCCTGTATAAAGTGTTGCTGGGAGTTGTAGTCCTCTATAGCTGGTGCCATTCTGCATTTTTGGATAACGTGTTGCTGGGAGTTGTAGTCCTCTATAGCCGTTATCATTCTGCATTGATATATAAAGTGTAGTTGGGAGTTATAGTCCTCTATAACTTATGCCATTCTGCATTTTTGGATACATTTTCCTTTATGTTTACATTGCTTTATGGTAATATTGTAAAAGTCGTTAATATTTATTTTTGTAACTTTTTATTCTGAATAAAACATTTAACAATGTAATTTCAAGATAATTTAAGGGGGCGTGTTTAGGGGTGGAGTTAAGGCCGGGGGCAGGGTAGGGGTTAAGTGGGGTGACTGGTGGCGAGTAACTTTTAGGCCTGGCTAGTAGCTCAGGACTTGAAATTTTGAGTCCTGCACTAGAGACTCATGTTCCGGTGGCCCTAGTAATAACGGATTTTCTCTTACTTAGTTCTGTGGTTATGGGACAGGAAGTGAAGTAAAATCTCCCAAATGGGAAACAGAGGGCAAAACAACTGACAGGGATGACAACTTTACTTTATTCAAAATGAAAAAAATGGCTTTAGTTCACGTTCCTTTCTCTTTTTATTTAGCCATCCCTTACCCTATTCCCCCATTTTCAATTCATTTTCACACTCCCAACCCCCACACCAGACTCCCCCAACCCTTTTATTTTCTCACTTCATGCATATAATGTTTTATTTAGATTAAGCTGTACAGCCAAGTCTCTTTAACATAAGAGACACAGGAAATAAGAAAGGCAAAACAAAATACTTGAACTAGCTCATCTGACAATGATATTCTCCTACTGACTGATGTGACATATTGTTACATGCAACATGTTTTTTACTGCTCAGAGATGTATAAAATGTTTGAAATTGTTTGTGATGTGTCTGGAAAAAAAAAGAATTTAAAGTAGACTTTCACTCTGACATAAACGTTTGTGACATTTTAATCTTCCACTATCCACTTTTAAAAAAAGCTGCGCATTCCTTTTTATTTATGTTTGTTTATTTTGCCCCACCTCCCCACTGCCATTCTTTCCTAGGCATTAATGACATTTCACATATCTAGAGAGGCTGCTGGAGGAGCAAAAACCAGTAGAACAGTGCTAATCCACATTTCCCCTCCCCCCGATGTCATAATGACGTCATATTCCCACCAGGAAGCATATTCAAAATTGTCAAAAAACTGTGTAAAAAAGAATCAATCAGGTAGAAACAAATGATATTGATTTATTAACATATGGACAGAAAAAAGCAGATTAAATGGGATAAATTCTGTCAAGTTAGCCTCAACTATCAGGAGGGATGTGTATACCCATGGTTAACTGGGAATGTACAACGACACGAGGTACGCCACAAAGAAGAAGACCCCTCAATCACGTGCGCAAATGGGAGCATCATCATCTGGCAGTGAACAACCCATGGACAACCCCTCTTCTGATAGCGACTTTAGTCACCCAGACGTAGACGACCCAAGCGGTGACTTAAGAACAAAGGGTCCAGGAACAATGTCACACAACAACAGGGGGCGTCCTCCCATGTGAGCCCAATAATTAATTTGTCTTCTAGATCCATCACAGAGGCTGAGTGTCACCTCTGATCACTTTGATCCATTTTGTTTTGAGGTTGAAGTAAAGAGTAACATTATACCTATTGGACAGTTCCATACTATAGAATTGTACATACATATGGTCAAATATGATGTATTGCATAATGTACGTGGGTCTGGGGTACATTCAGTATTGACCAAAGAAGATCAGGCAGCCCTGCGAGCACTGAGGGATGATACTTTCATAGTTATCAAATTTGCCCATAAGAGAGGTGCCATTGTAGTAGGCATGTGCAACAGCAAACAAACAGTTTTGTTTCATTTTGATTCAGATTTTGCGTTATTTTGTTTTTCGGGATTCGGGTCCAAAAGTCAATTTGTTTTGGGATTCGGAAGAAATTCGTTAGCGTTAGTCTGTACGAATGTTTTCGTTTCGTTTTCGTTTCAGCAAAGTGACATTGAAAAAAATCTTTTTTTAATGTCATTTTGCTGCAACACAATTTCGTCCACAAATGAAAATTCATACAGACTATCGCTAACGAATTTCGTCCAAAATTTTGTTTTCGGAAATCTGGATTAATTTTCATTTGTGTTATTTGGAAATTCGGATACATCGAAACAACTAAAATTTGTCCAAAAAAAAGTCCTGAAAAGTTTGAGAACATTTGATACCTTTGACAAGGACAGGAAACTATCCACCATGGACATTACACCCCCGTATACATGGATTCCTAATGATGCAGGTCTTAGGGTTGTGGACCATTTTCTATCAAACAGGGATATGAATGATGTTCCCACAGCCTATATTTTGAATTATTTGGAGTTTGTGCTTGAGAATTATTTGTTTACATTTGAGGAAATGGTGTTCAAACAGATCTGGGGAACCGCCATGGGTAGTTCAGCTGCACCATCCTTTGCAAAATTTGTTTGTGGGCTTCATTGAAGAATGCCATGTGTACACATCATCTTTATACAGGCAACATTTTAAACTGTGACTAAGATTTATTGATGGATATTTCTATTATTTGGGACGGCTGTAACCATGAGTTTGACTAGTTTGTGTATTTTCTTAACAGCATGTTTACATGAGTAATTTGTAATACAGTTATGTCTGATCAAGAGAATAGGTTTTTGGATGTGTTTAGTACAGTTTGTGTTTACAAGATACACACATCGCTGTACACTAAACCCACAGACAGAAACACACTATTGCACTACCACAGTGCGCATCCATGACATTTATTAAGGAATCTCCCCATTTCAGAATTTTTTATAGCAATGTGTATGTGTTCTGATCCTTACACTTGCTCACAGCAGGTTGATATCATGCATCACAAATTTCTCGAACAGGGTTACCCGAGAGATGCCATTAACCAAGCTTTGACAAAAGTCACACAGAGATTGACAGAGGACACTATCAAGTCCAACAAGCCTGACAGGGTCCCGTTTATTCAAACTTACACAGAAGCTTCACATGCCACCCATCGGGCCACAACTAGAAACACAAACATTTTTCAAGCAGACAGAAGTCTTTCAATAAAGGTTAAAGAGAAACCCTTTCTTGTCTATAAATGAAAACAGAACACGGAGGGACTATCTAGTGCAGGCTGACCCCAGGTCAAAATACAAGAATATTCCCTATTCGTTCTCATGCAAGCCTGGGTGTTACAAGTGCTTTAATTGAAATATCTGCAATTCTTTTAATTCTTTAAAAAATGTTTTTGTATATGTGTTATTTATTGATCTTTAGTGTCAGATCCCTTGTGGTCCATGGATGTTCAAATAGTGGGAACTTTTTTTTTATATTGAGTATTGCTCCAGGAGAACACTGTGGACCCTGCGGGCTGACACTGTAAGGGGTGGTTTATGTTCAAATTAGGATAAGGTTATATTTTTAATATAGTTACCAACCAGATCCCTTTAATAGTTCCCCCACTTGTTGATATGGAACTATGATGTCCCATCCTGTTAGTGTAATACAAAGGCTGGCCAACTGATTGGGGTTGAAGAGGCAGCATCAAAAGCTTTACATGGAAGGAGGGAGTGTAAATCCACCTCTAAATGTCCTTCAGTTGTAATGTGACACCATAATATATTTAACTGAGGATTTAGAATTATGCATAGACACATAATGAATGAATGATTTGGATATTACTACAGTAAAACACAACAATGTATGCTAAAACTATTTACGGGTTTATGTGAATGTTTATATTTGTGTGTAGGCACACAAATATGTTAAGCCGACTGTGGCAATTTTAAAACAGAAACATTTCCTTGTAATATCATATAAATTATACACTGCAAAATCATAAAATTTATTATTGAGGTTTTGGAATTGTGTACACGCACACAAAACAATATTTAGCTGCCTGCACCAATTTTTTTTTTAAACTCTGTTTATTGAACTCAGTTATACACAAATTTAAAAGTATATCAATATTCACAGTTCTAATGAGTTAGCATAAACATCTGGATACAAATATGCACCATAAAATAGAAACAGTGACAGCCTTTCATGTGACTTTGCTAAAGACATGCATTATGTAACACAATACAGAGAGGTAGACATACTAATTATAGTAGTTGCAGATGTAGCTAAGTTACAACTTTTTTAAAGTATATATCTCATTCATAAGGAATGATCGATTTGATTAATGGTTTCTATTGGGCTACAGTAGGGGAGGATGGATTTGTCCATGTGGCAGTTTTGGCTTTGTGGGCCATGAACAGCGTTTTTCTTACAAATATTCTAGTATAGTATGTCCAGTAGTCTTCACCTAATATACCAAACAAAGAAACATACAATTGGCAGGTGCACAGGGAAGAGAAAGTTGCAAGAGAGTAGCAAGCATGGTGGTTACCTGCTTCCAGAATTTACCGGACATCTCCAGATGAGGTGCATGGAGGAGTGCATCATGTGCATTTAGGGGTGGCCATACATTCTATTTACAGGAGATTGGCATGTATGATTAATAATACATATACAATTATACATTGCAGGTAAAACCAACATATGAAAGGGACCAATAATATCTTATTCCTCTGTAGACATAGTTGGTAATTGGGACTACCATTTAGTCCTAATAACCAGTGATTCTTTATACAGCTTAGGGTGTAACAAGTGTGAATAGAGGGCAGAAATTAACAGTTTGAGACCTTATGAGTTTATAGCTCTTGTTAGATATGGGTTTATTGTGGTTTCTAAATTGTGTCTCAAAGCCATGCTGTAATGTTAGGAATCTACAGAACAAACTATGGGGTAAATCGTGTTTCTCCTGTAATCACATGAATGAGTAAATTAGTCCCTTCTGGTATACATTTGAGACGGTTACAATACAATGGGATTTCCATAAGACAAATATCAGGTTAAATTGACATGTGAGGTCCTGAAATTAATTTCGACATTTAATTTCACATTTAATTTCACACTGACTTCCCCAATTTTGGAATGGGTAAATTATATTTTTTTAACATTTTTTATTTGTAACATTAATGTACTACATTTGTGTATGTGTGCTACACAGTTTACATGTATGTATACATAGGCCTTAATCTGCATGCATATATCTGTATGCATTTTCACAACTCTGTAAAATGAAATTACTGTAGGTGTAAAACTATTACCATATAATATTTAGGGTGGAACACATGTAGCCCTATTCTTGAATTAAATTTCCACAGCTCCAACTTGTTGGAAATGCAACATACGCTAATATGAGCTAATTGTATTACTGACATTCTGGTGTACTGTTATGTCTTTTGAGCTGTAGATGGCGATGTAGTGCAAGTCTAGTCTATGCTATCTTTCTACATGCATGCTTATATCTATGATATACAGGACGTTCTCTGTATTGGGTAGCACAGTGGAATAGTGGTTAGCACTTGTACCTTGTAGCACTGGGGTCCCTGGTTCAAATCCTGGCTAGTTTTTTAACGAAATTCGGACGGGATCCGAATATTGGAAACGGAAATTTGGATTCAGACAAATTCGGATGCATTGGGATCCGGAAATTCGGATGTGTCCAAATGTCCGAATTTTTAGATAATTCGTCCGAATTTGGATTCAGAACTAAACGAATCACACGTCTAGTATGTGTAAACAACACCCCTGAACTAAAGAACCAGAACGTATGGTATAGTAGTCCATGAGCCCATAAATTGTGCTTTAGCTTAAAACATTGTAACCCTGTTTTTGGGTGGGGTTATATTAAACTTCCCTTTCCAAATAGGCTATGGTGCTAACCTGCAGGTAACTATGTGAGCCAGAGCCTTCGCTAAATGGAAGAATGGGTTTTTTGACAATAAATTTGGCAGTGTCTCCACCTAGAACAGGGCTCCTGCATATGAGGAGATGCTAACTCTAGGCTATCAATGCAACCGGGCCTCTAACTGTCTAAGTGGCCATCGTGTGTCTAACCTACCTGTCAGCAAAAGACCTGCTCCACGCATGCGCCAAGGACGCGCTCACGCATGCGCATTGCACATCTTCCCCACAGAAATATGCGCGTATGGCGCATCGGAAGCGGCGCATCTATGGCGCAGGAAGTGACGGGGTTGATTAGCTCACTTCCCTATTTAAACCCGGGGCACATGCTCAGTAGTTGCTGGATTGTCTTTTCAGCTCCTGTTTGTCTCCTGATTCCTGCCTTGACCTGAATATCAACGTTTCCTGGATTTTGACCTGTTTTCTGCCTCATCGACCTTCCTTGATTGCTGCCTGCCTTTTGACCTCGGACCATTTACTGGATTATTCTTCTGCCTTCTCCCTTTGATACTTCATCTGACCTCCTGGCTTTGACCTCTGCTTGCTGTGACCTCAATTTCTGGATTTCCCTGAGCACTCGTGCCACTCAGTGTCTGCCTGGCCTCTGTCACCATCCTCAAAGGCCACAAGACACGAGGTGCAAGAGAAGCCTCCTCAAACACTCAGTCTCTCTACCAGGTACGTGACACTACCTCTACCCTATTCTGTTTACTGTTCCCTAAGCTAACACTAGCTAGGAAATTCCAAACCAAACAGGGCACTGTTCCTTTGAACATTAAAACTGCAAGTGTGCTCTGCAACAACAGAAGATTCACCTGATAAGACCTAGTCAGATGAGCTTAACTCTCATACATCTGAGAAATAACAATTATCTTGCAGCATGCAAATTGCTCAATGATACTGAATCAGAGATACCCCTGACAGGGACCTCAGGGTTCTCACACAGGAGTGATGACAATATAATAGAAAGTGAAACTATACAGTGCAGAAACACTTGCCTAATGTATCTCTTTTTTGGTTTGGATGAACTCAGCACAGAATCAGAATGCACTATTTCTCATTTCCACAACACTTGGCATGAGGGTACACTGAATATTACTTCATGGAATATATATAATTACTGTGGGGATTCCTAACCTTTTAGCAGGGACAGGAAGCATATTCTATGAAAACAAAGTATCTGTTTGTAACAGAACTCTATGGTAGTGGCTAAATATTAATGTAAACAAAACCACAGAAGGTGTATAAAAGAACAGTTCCCTACAACATAATATTTAATGATTAAGCTAAAATAATCATAACATCGGTAGGGCCCCATCAGTATTTATTGAACACTTAGTTCACAAAGATGACAGATAAAACTGTAAAGTGATTTAAACAGTTTTTAGTTTGTGTATGAAGCTATAATTATCATACCTGGTATCAAAAATATTTTCACTAGTATCATATAAATCACAAGTTGATGCATTGTATTAAACAGTTTCTTGGATAAGATATTTGGACAATCCATAACGTTTTATTTCAATCCTTTAAATACCCAATAAAAAGTCTGCATAAATAAAAAATCCCACTGTCTTTCAACAGAACATGCTGTTTTGTATACGGTAGAAAATATATTTGAATTATATTTACTAGAGCAGGACAGCATACAGTATATAGATATTAATAATAAAAAGAAGCTCCCATCCTGTCTCCATCTGGTGACTCCCACTAGGACACACGCTGTAAAAGGTTCTGGTCTTATTGCTAAAGCCCCAAATAGTGGATATTGAACTCTCTGCAGGCCAACTCACTGAAAATAAGTAATTGCCTGTTTGGCTGATATTAACAAACAATGGGAAAATATAGTGTATTTTCAGCAAGCAAATATTTTGAGTTATTGCAATGTTTACCTTTTTTTTCCAAAATAGTTTTCATTGACATTTTTCAAACAAAACATAGAATGCAAAATTTTTGACAAGTTTACAAGCAGGGGTCTCGCGCTATGCGAGCCCCGACGTGATACATGTGTACATTTGTCAATAAGAATCTCAGTAATTGAAACTACATATTTTACAGATATGTAAAGAATAGGCAATATTAGTAAGGGGAAGAAGGAAGGGATGAAAAAAGGTGTCATATCGAAACACATCTTATTGATGGGACCAAAATGTTTGTTTATTATCAAAGCTAACAAGAGATCCAGTTTTAACCCCTTCATGACTGAGGCCCTTTTTTCATTTTTTGCACCCATGTTATATTCCACATTTTAGGCCTGAAAATGACTTAAAACCCCCCAACATTATATATTTTCTGAATGCCAAGACCCTATAGAATAAAATGGTGGTAGTTGCAAATTTTTATGTTGCGCAATATTAGCGCAACTCCTTATTAAACCCCAACATTTAGTGAAAAATTTAATTTAATGCCCCAAAACACAACAAAATACCAATTTTTTAAATGACATATAAAAGATGAGGTTACAACGAGTAAAACGATACCCAACATGCATAGGTTACAAATTGCGTGCGTCCGTGAAACGGCGAAAAACTGCAGTACCCCAAAAAGTCAATAGAAGACGCTTTAAAAGCCCCCACAGGTCATCAATTTAGAGATACCCCAAAATACTGGCCCTAGAATTATTGCTCTCACTCCAGCGTGCGCGGCGATACCCAACATGTGTAGCGCGTTCGTCGTTTTCATACGTAGGCGCACCCGACGCGTGTTTACGTGGCGACGCGCGGGGGCGGGGGACTTTTAAAATTTTTTTATTATTATTATTAGATTTATTTTATTTCATTTTAATTTTAAAAACTGTTTTTTTTTTTTTTTTTACTTTACTTTGACTGCTATCACATGGGGGGGCTTGCAAGCCCCCCCATGTAATAGCAGATGGTGGTGACAGGTCCTCTTTAAGGTGATGCTGGGGGTCCAAAAGACCCTCAGTGTCACCTTTACACTGGAAATAAGCTATTGAAGTGCAGATCGCACTTCAATAGCTTATAGCTGGGCTGCAGGAGCCCAGAACTGACAGCCCAGGGACCGGAAGTGATGCAATCTGCATCGCTCCCGGTCCCATAGAACGGGGAGGGGATCGATGAACGGAGCTTTGTCGACCTCCTCCCCAGCTCCCCGGGGAACATCAAGGATGCCGGTCCCGGGCCCGTAGGAGGGGCAACGGAGCCCGGGAAGCACGGCGGCGGTGTCCGGCGGGGGGGGGGGCCCTTCTTCGGGACACAGAAGCGATCTGGCGACAGGTAAGTCGCCAGGATCGCTTCTGTTGTAAAGCCGACAGTCGGCTCTACAAGTTTAAACAGAGTCCCGGCGGCAAAAGTCGCCAGGAGTCTGTTTAAACAGCCCCGATGCTGGCGACGTACACTGTACGTCGTCAGTCACGAAGGGGTTAAGGGCATGAAGCCTTTTATACTTGTATTGTAGCTGCAAGGTTTTGGATGTTTAAATCACAGATGCACCCTCAGGGCTACGCCACTGTCTCAGAATAGTAAGCTGGGTGGCTAACAGTATATGGATGACCAGTGGGCACGCTTGGAAGGGGAAGAGGGAGATCAGGTGGAGTAAGGCATCCAGTCAGAGGAGAGCATAATAAATATGCTTCTCCAATAACTTGTAAAGGATTTACAGGACTATAGAATGTGTAAGAGGGTGCCAGTCTGACCACACTCTCTCCAGCATAAGGTCAAAGCAGTGGGAGAAAATTTAGCAATTTGATAAGGAGTCAGGTACCATCGTAAGGAGATTTTATGGAAAAGCACACACAAGTCCGCATTTTTGGTAGCTTTTATAACTGATCAGCAAGCAAATTGCCACTGGTCAAATGAGAATGGAGTTCCCAATTCCCTTTACTATGCTTGAAATGGATGGATTTTAAAAGTGTTTTTGTAGTGGAGGAAAGAATAAAAAAAATGGATGAGAGATACTCCCAAATTTGTTTAGGTACTTGTGGCCAGGCTTTGAGTAGGAACAGAAGGGCATGTGTGAACTGTATATACCTGTAGTGATCGGTGAGTGGGAGATTAAAGAGTGAGATCAATTTTGAAAATGGGTGTAGTTTAAGAACCTGCATTAGGTCTTGGATGGAGTTTATGCCTCTCTGGGACCAGGAGGTATGTGGGAAGTCGGGTATAAACAATCTCAAGGCCGACAAAGGTATATGAGGAGTTAACACATGGTCTGGAGGAGTGATATGGGAGAGAAAAGAACACCATGCCAAAATTGTTGCTTGTATGGTGAGTGAGACATGGGAAATAGAGGAAGATGAGTAAGAGTGAAGAAGTAAAAAGGATATAGTAATGAGATCTGAACCATATCTCTCTCCAATGATGGCCATTGCTTATCGTCACTAGACATTATATAGTATCGAGATTGGGCTAAGATAGAAGCTACGTGGTAGTCCTGTAGGTCAGGGTAGCTCATCCCTCCCACGTTTTTATGTTTAGTGTATTTTGTGAGCATCTTGATGTTTTATTATTCAAAACATATGTGGGAAGGGAAGAGTGTAGCGACCTGAAGTACCGGTTAAGAATAGGGATGGAGATAGTTCTAAATAGGTATAGGAGTTTGGATTGTAACATAATTTTAAAGGTGTCTTTTCTAGCTGTCCAAGATAGGAAGCCCTTTTCTAAAGACATTAGCTCCTTCCTAAATTGCTCTAGGAAAGGTACATAATTCAATTGAAATAATTTTGAAGGTGAATCGGTAAGTTTGATACCCAGATATGGGAGACCACTGCCTGTCCACTCAAAGGCATAATTAGCTTGGATATGCATATGGGTAGCAGTGTCCAGATTGACACCAAGGACATTGCATTTACTGTTATTAACCTTATAGTAGGAAACTTTACTGAAGTCAGCCAAAAGTTGGTAAATGTGCACTAGGGAAGACTCTGGATCAGAGAGTAAAAGGAGCACATTGTCAGCGAATAAATGTGATTTTATGTGGTGGAGAGTCTGATTGGAAGTTAATGCCCTCAATGCGCATATCAGATCTTATAGAGGCAGCTAGAGGTTCTGAGGCAGAGGTCGCAGATGAGGCAGAGGTCGCAGCAGTACGATAGACTTCAAGTAGGTGAGGATTCAGTGTTGAGGTGAAAAGTTTATAGTATTCATTTGAATATTAATCAGGACCGGATGATTTGTTATTTGGCATAGATTGTATTCCTTTAGAAAGCTCAGATGTTGTGAAGGGTGAGTTTAACAGCTCAAGTTGAGCGTGTGATAATGTAGGGAGGTAGATTGACCTCAAGAACTCATTTATTTTAAATTCAGAGGGATGATGGGTCGTAGCATCTTTCAAAATATACAAAGAATTATAATAGGAACAGAAATATTCAGTTATATCTTGGGGATGTAACAATTTGTCATGATTAGTAATCTGGAGTAGGTATGGGATCTTGATGCAGGTACGTTGAACCTTTAGGAGGGAAGCCAAAAGCTTTCCAGTCTTATTGCCGCTTACATAAAAGTTGGATTTGTAACTTATGGTTTGTTTGTAATGCTGTTCTATTAAAAGAGTTCTAAGTTCTAGACGGAGATGTGATAATTGTAAGGAACATAGCGAATTTGGTTGTGATTTATTCTCAGATTCTAATTTACAGATCTTAGAGAGAAGGGCATCGAGTGTTGCAACCTTTGTCTCTTAAACCTAGAACTAATCTGTATCAGAAGTCCTCTGATATAGGCTTTGAGAGTTCTAAAGAGTGAATGGGTCAACTGAAGGGGAGTTAATGTCAAAAAACTCTATTAGATGCTTCTAAATTAGTTTGATGTTTTGAGATTGTTGCAGATGAAACAGATGTTTCACCATACGTAGGAACTGAATGCAGACTGTTGTGAGGAGATGGTTATAGAGATAGCGGCATGGTCGGTCCAGCTGATGTCAAGTATAGATGAATCACAGATCCAAGGCAATAGTGCTCAGTCAACCGAAAACAGGTCAAACCTTGGGTAAGAGTTATGCTGTGGAGAAAAAAAAGAATAGTTCAGTTCATTAATGTGGTGGCATCACCACACATCATATAGCCCATGTTTGACAAGAGTAGGTCGCAAGGAAGGAAGTGGACTTTTGGAGATGAGGTAGAGTCGATGGACCATCTGGCACTATATTAAAGTCACCACAGATCAGTAGAAAACCTTGTTGAATTCTGGTTGCTTTCCTGAGTACTCGGTTTATGGAGCAGAGTTGATCTGAGTTAGGGGCATAGAGGTTCACTATATTTTTGGAATTGATAGTACACAGTAGAATAATAAAGCACCCTTGATGGTCTAGAAGTACATCTGTTTGCTGGCATGACACAGAGTTCCTAATGGCAATGAGGACCCCTTTAGTTTTGGAGGGAGCATTAGCTGTCAGAGTAATTGGGAAGCTCTTGTGAGAACATCTAGGAGCATGGGTGGCATGGAAATGGGTCTCCTGGATGCAGACTACATCGGCCTGATGTTTAAAAGCTCCTAACCAGGAGGAACGTCTCTTTGCTGGGTGGTTAAGACCTTTGACTTTTATAAATAGTAAACAAATAGACATAATTGAGAGAGTACAAAGGCAAGAAGTGTAACGGTTTTACTCACTTGAGGCTTCTGGTTAGAGACAGGAAAGATGTAGGCCAGCATGAAGGCAGAACTGTGTGCCAGGTTAGTCAGGAAGCCAAAGAGGAGCCTTAGATGAGCCAAAGCTGAATAAGTTCAATGAAGACACTTTGTCAAAACTTGGAGGAAAACATTGGTCAAGAACCGGAATATAACAATGAGTACAAAAACAACTAACAAAAAGTGGAATAACAACTTTTTCCCAAATGGGATGTGTGAACAGTCGTGTAAACTTATCATGGGAATAGGGGTGATGAAACTAAGGTGGCTCGTCTGAGCCCAGGATCAGGGTTAATACGACTCCTATAGAAGCAGTCATGTGTTTGGCTTTGAGCTGTGTTTGCGTGAGACAGTGTACCATTCTGTGGAGATTTTGGCTGCATTAAGTGCTGTTTTATCCAGAGAAGGTGTTATGTGACACTGGCAGAGGAGGGCAAGGCCTAGCTCAAGTTATTATATTGCTAATATGTTGCGTTAGGTCATAATACCAATCTCACTGAGAATCATGTACCAACATTAATTCTCCTCCAATGAGTGCAATCTGTGAATAAATTATTAGATATAGAATAATTATACAATAAATGTGAATAAATAAATTGTTATATGAATTATGATATGTGTGATCAATTACATGTTTCTTAATAAGTTAAAAAAAATGAGTAAATCTAAAGTCATATATATAATAATAATAATAATAAAATACATATGAATTGTTAATTTGTATGAAATCTGTGAACGTGGTTTACCCTTATACACAACTAAAGGTATTGGGTGCACTTGTTCAAAGCTGAAATCCGTGAACAATATATTTACACGGGTTTCACCACACATTGTTGCAGCTGGCAATTTTTTATACACCATTTACTACTCCTAGCGCAACAACTTGTCGTTTTCTAGCTCAATAGTTGATTCGGGAAATAAGCCATTATCCTTTGTTATGAGAAGTTTTGTGGGGAAGTCCCAATGATGGGGATCCTGTTTCACAGAGCCTTCATGATGGGAACCAACTTCCTACGGAGGACCAAGGTTAATTGAGAAAAGTCTGCAAACACTTGTAGGCTGACATAGGTAGGTGGTAAAGGAGGAGAAGCCCTCAAGGATTTTAGTAGCTGTTCTTTCATGTGGAAGAAGTTAATCCATAGCAGGGTATCCCTATGTAATGCTCTGGCTACAATATACAGAGTGTAACTGGTTAATGGATCTCAGCTGCGGATAACAGAGAGTCTTCCTCAAGCTCTACTAGAGGTGCGGGAAATGTTTTTCCTAGAAGTTCATAACACTGTGAATAATGCAGAGTGTTCCTCAAGCTCTACAGGTGAAACTCGAATTAGAATATCGTGCAAAGTTCATTTATTTCACTAATGCAACTTAAAAGGTGAAACTAATATATGAGATAGACTCATTACATGCAAAGCAAGATAATTCAAGCCGTGATTTGTCATAATTGTGATGATTATGGCTTACAGCTCATGAAAACCCCAAGAACCCCAAATCCACAACCTCAAAAAAGTAGATTATTACATGCAATCAATAAAACAAGGATTGTACATAGAACAATATTGGACCTCTGAAAAGTACAAGCATGCATATGTACTCAGTACTTGGTTTGGGCCCCTTTTGCAGCACTTACTGCAATTACTTTTGCACGATATTCTAATTATTCGAGTTTCACCTGTATTAGAGGCTGAACAGACCCGAGTTTGGTTCAAATTCAAACTTTAGAACATGGAAAGAATTTAAATTTGAACTCAAAGCAAGTCTATGGGGCTAGAATTTGGAAAATCAATTGTCCCCTTTTTGAAGGCTTATATGCAAGTTATTGGCCATAAAAAGGTATGGGGATTTGAGTACTGCCCTGGGGGACATGTATCAATAAAAAACACTTTTAAAAAATACAGTTTTTAAAGGAGCAGTGATTTCAACATTGCTCACATTGAAACAATAAAAATGAAGAATGTCTTTAAATATTGTGCCTGGGGGACCCTTAAACTGCCTGTAAAGTGGCACATCTGTACAATGTATAGAACCTGCAGCAGCAAATATGACATTTGTAAAGAAAAAAGGACCTTTATAAAGAAAAAAAAAAGTGTGTGGTCCCCCCTCCCAAACAATACCAGACCATTTAGGTCTGGTAGGAAAGTTAGGAGGGACCCCATTTAAAAAAAGAAAAGAAAAAA
>NW_017306866.1:56248-71867 GCF_000935625.1 Nanorana parkeri | reverse complement strand
AATAATTAGAATATCGTGCAAAGTTCATTTATTTCACTAATGCAACTTAAAAGGTGAAACTAATATATGAGATAGACTCATTACATGCAAAGCAAGATAATTCAAGCCGTGATTTGTCATAATTGTGATGATTATGGCTTACAGCTCATGAAAACCCCAAGAACCCCAAATCCACAACCTCAAAAAAGTAGATTATTACATGCAATCAATAAAACAAGGATTGTACATAGAACAATATTGGACCTCTGAAAAGTACAAGCATGCATATGTACTCAGTACTTGGTTTGGGCCCCTTTTGCAGCACTTACTGCAATTACTTTTGCACGATATTCTAATTATTCGAGTTTCACCTGTATTAGAGGCTGAACAGACCCGAGTTTGGTTCAAATTCAAACTTTAGAACATGGAAAGAATTTAAATTTGAACTCAAAGCAAGTCTATGGGGCTAGAATTTGGAAAATCAATTGTCCCCTTTTTGAAGGCTTATATGCAAGTTATTGGCCATAAAAAGGTATGGGGATTTGAGTACTGCCCTGGGGGACATGTATCAATAAAAAACACTTTTAAAAAATACAGTTTTTAAAGGAGCAGTGATTTCAACATTGCTCAAAGTGAAACAATAAAAATGAAGAATGTCTTTAAATATTGTGCCTGGGGGACCCTTAAACTGCCTGTAAAGTGGCGCATCTGTACAATGTATAGAACCTGCAGCAGCAAATATGACATTTGTAAAGAAAAAAGGACCTTTATAAAGAAACAAAAAAGTGTGTGGTCCCCCCTCCCAAACAATACCAGACCATTTAGGTCTGGTAGGAAAGTTAGGAGGGACCCCATTTAAAAAAAGAAAAGAAAAAAGTCATGCCAGACCCTTTAGGTTTGCTAGGAATTTTAGAAGGGACCCCAAGTTACAATAAAAAAAAAAGTGTGTGGGGTCCCCCACAAGGTCATACCAGGCCCTTAAGGTCTGGTAGGAATTTTAAGGAACAACCCCACCCCCAATAATGGGGAAAAATTACATGGGGTCCCCCCTACATTTCCATACTAGACCCTTGATCCGAGCACAGGCCTGGCAGGGCAGGAAAGGGGGGGTGCGAGCGAACGTGCCCTCTGCACTGGGAGGGTGCTTTTCCAGGGTCTCCCCTGGAAAAGCGCCTTGTCCCCGTGCCAAAGGGAACAAGGGCCTCTTCCACACAAGCCCTGGGACGTTGGTTGCGGGGGTGCGGGCAGGGGGAGCTTATTCACCCCCCTCCCTTGTGAATGAGTAAGGGGTAGTTGTACCCCTACCCATTCACTAAAGTGTTAAAAGATATTGGAAATAAACATACCAGACATTTAGAAAAAATCCTTTAATTTTAAAAAACCGAAAAGATATGTTTTTGACAAGTCTTTTGTTAAAAAAAAAACAAAAATGGATCCACCGACGTAGTCCAGCATTGACCACAACGACTTGACAAAATATATATTAAAAAAACGACGCCCGCCAACCCGTCCGCTCGTGACACCCGTCGCAGAATGGCATTGTGACAGATGCCGGCAAAGTATAAACAATTGGGTGGAGCTAGCGGTGATAGCTAGCTCCGCCCAACTGTTTACAGTTGTATGGCACCTGACAGGTGAGCCATGATTGGGCAAAATCATCATGACTTTGCCATGATTGGGCTTTAGCCAATCAGGGCTTCACAAGGCACTGTGCGGTGCGCAGTACCTTGTGGGTGCTCGGTCAAACTCTTGCTCGACTCAAACATAGAGCCCAACCCTAATGTGGACCGTGAGGATCTGCTGTTGCCACCTTTGGGAGACCAAGCTTTTAGTCTTCTGAAAGAAATCCGTGACTTCCGGAGCCATCTTTGCGTTTCCTCTCATCTCTCGGTTGTATCTGCTGCTACAGCAAGACCAAAAGAGGTGATTTGGTCACCCGCTTGTCGCTTAGTTTAGATCCCAGGCTGATGTGAGCTAGGAGTTCCGAGATCGAGTATCCATTTGGCTTGCTGGATAGCCATGCCACCCATGTTTACCTTGTTTATGTGACTTTCACATTTGTAAATGTTATTTTCAGGACAAACTTTCAAGGTGTTCCTTTCTTCTCATTCCAAGCAGTACTAATACAAAAAGCTTTAGCAAAATCTTAAGATCAAAAATTTCTGGGGAAAAAGAGACACACACACCAAATAAAAGAAGTGAGAAAGTCAGATAAGGAAAAGGGTGGGCTATGAAATGGGAGAGGGAAATTAAGACTCAGTGTTAACATGACTCGTAACATTGCCTATCCAATTCACTCATGTAAGCATTAGATGCTTGCAGAGTAAACAATAATGTCACCCAGATCATCTGAGATTATTGTAGGAAGCCTCCGTGCCAACAGGTAGTGCCATAACATCACTTGTAACCTCACTGCCCTCATAGGACCAGCTGGTTACCAGCTTCCAGAAATGTGATTTTCACATCAACATTTACTTTAAAGCAAAATTGTATTCTTATATAAAATACCAAGTTGCATTTATTCAAATCTGTATTATTTAAATATTTTTAAATAGTTCCTTAAACTGTATTTATATTAGTCTTTTGCAATCTGTTGCATCACAATAATGAGTGTCAGGAGCAGTACTGTGAGCAATTTCACTTTACCACATTTCACAGTTCACAGGTTGCTGCTGGGAAGGAGGGGGGAGATAGTGTTGACCTCATAAGTGCGTTGCTTCTCCTTTATTATCCTATAAAAAGCTGGGATGAATAATGATCAAGCTATGTTGCTTCAGTAGAGGAATGACTGGTCAGAACTTGACTAGGTTGTCTGACAAGGACATTTAGATTAGAAATTCATCTCAGCAAAATTAAAAACATTTTGTTAGGTAAGCCAGCTCACAAAAATTTAAACACGGCAAAAACAAATTAAAATATGTGCTCCCTAATATACATAATGATTTTCTTTAGCAGATTTATGTTGTAACAAATATCTAAAAAAAGACAATGAGTATAGGAACTATACAATCATATCTAGATCATAAACAGCACTGAAAGGGTTTCCCCTGATCACCGAAGCATTAAAGAACCTAAAGAACAAAAGTCTGCAGACATTATATTATCATTTCAGTGATAAGCTAAATTTACTTTAAAAAGTTTAAAGAGTTTATATTTCATTCTTAAACGCCATACACAAGGTTTATTTTCCTGATCTATATATATTCCCGTCTGCTTCGTAACCTACAGAAAACAGTTATGTATTTTTAAATGAAAGCAGTAAGTCTTGTTAAGCTGCTTTTAGTAAGGACAAAGGCGGCCACTTGTTTTACAGTTATAATGCAGTGCACTACATCACCACCCTGCTAAGCTGATCTTGTCCTTACATTGGCCAAATATTAGCATAGAAAAGTTTATTATGTGAATAAATCAAAACATTCAGAGACAGTTTGTGCATTCTGCCTGGAGTAGATTGCAGTCATTACTCTCTCAGCACATTCATGGTCTGGAAAGCAGAGATGAGATTTGATTATGTCGGAGCTGAAACAGGAGGCAGCATGAAGCGAGCAGTGAGGGAGATGGTCCATCAATCATCAAAAAGGCCAAAGCCCCCAAAGGCCCTTGGGGTAAGGGGGGATGGAAAAGGAAAATAGGCAACAAAATAGCTTGGTAAATAATAAGGCTGACACCATCCTATTTCATGGTGTGATGAAAATGCATTTGTGTACTTCTCATCTTTTATTGTGTTGCGTTTGTTGCATTATTGTTTCCATATGATTGGAGAAAGGTGGCTGCAACATATTAGGTACAAAGTTTAGATTTGTATTCATTATATTATTAACAAATTAGCAAGTAGTGTATACCTGATTAGCTTTTTCACAATGTATGCTGTTATTCTAGAAATTTGCATTGTTTTTATAATAATGATATGGCAAAATAAGATATTGAACATTTTGTTTGTTAAATAATATTACCTTTATTACCAATGATCAGATATTTCACAAACCAGTCATTGTAAAAATTGGAAAGGATCCATTGCATTAAGGATTTACATAATTTATCTATGGATCTAAATGATATGCAGTTTATACCTTATATACTTCATTCAATATACTTAATTTAGCATGCAATTATTTGTATGCATTGCTCTGGCCCAGATGGATAACCGTGTTAAAGATGTTCCTGACATTGATGAGAAGATATTTACAAAAGTTAAGTGAAAGTGTAGGGTTGGGAAAAATAACAAATTCAAACGCATCCAAATTTAGTCCAACTGTCATTAGCAATTACGGTAACTGATATGTTATTAACCACTTGTAGACCAGGTGTTTAGACCCTCTTCCTGGCCAGGCCATTTTTCAGTTCAGCACTGCAGTACTTTGACCGACATTTATTCCGTCATGCAACACTGTACTGAAATGAATTATATATCATTTTTTGGGGACACATAGAGCTTTCTTTTGGTGGTATTTAATTGCCACTGGGGATTTTATTTTTTACTATATTTAGGAAAAATTATTGAAAATTGTGAAAAAAAAGTTTATTTTACATTTTGTTTCCACTTAACTTTATTGCTATCAGATAGGGGGCTAAGAAACCCCCCTATGTGATAGCAAAAGATGTGACAGGTTCTCTTTATGGAGACATCAGGGGTCTCCAAGACCTCTAATGTCACCTAGGGACCCCCAATGGAGCTGATGAACCAGAGCCCGGGACCAGCGTGACAACAGGAGGGGGGCCCGCGGAAGGTGGGGGGGGACACGGTGTAATGCTCGCCCCCTAGCGAGAGTTAAGTCTCTCAGTGGATCGCAACTGCGGAGGCTGAGGATATAGGAACGGGTATCAGATAGCAACTCTTCCTCCTATGCCCAGTTTTGGAGTAAGGCGAGGATGGAGTTGCAACACATCACACCCCCGTGTAATTCTGGATAATGTTATTCTTAGGGGCAGTATAGCAAGGAGAGTTGTACCTCAAAATGCCCCTAGAGGGCAGCAACAATTGTGAATAACAATGGCAAGCAATGAGACAACTGATTATACAGGTGATCTTGGATTGATAAAGGCACTAAACGTTTTAGCACTTATCATATGCATCTATGTATGTTTACACAAGTAAGCTGGAAAGCCCCCAGTGATATTGCAGCAGAATTGTAGTTGGTAGCAGTAATTTTTACAACAGCCGGCCGGGAGCTAGTTAAATGTGAAAATCGAAAAGAAAAAAAAACCAGTGTGAGCTCCCCCACCCCCCCAAATTCATACCAGACCCATTACCAGATACATTTGCACGACTTTTGTATCCCATGCAAAAATTGCCCATACTCCTAAAACACAGGGCATCTCCCTGTTCATACATTTCTTGTCTAGAGATTTCCACAAAATATTAACCTTTCCCGAATTCAGAAAGTTGTATGATATCCCCATAACAGACTTCCTACACTTCTTACAAGTAATCACCCACATTAAAAAGCGTAACCCCTCCCTTGCTCAGCTCATGCCCAGGTCTCCCATGGACAGGTTTATCTCTGCCAACAAAATATCCATCTCAGAACTGTACCTTCATTTAAGACATGTAACTATTCTCCCGTTGGAACACTACAACCTATCAAAGTGGAGTGGTGACAGTCCCACTGACGATATAGTTGAGAAAATATTGAGGGGCTATCGCTCAACACGCAAAGTAGTGCTAAATGAACAGTGGAGAGAGACACAATTCAAGATCGTGCATGGAGCATACTTTGCCTTCCAAATAACACGCAGGCACAATGGAAGTATTACCCTCCCTGACTACTGCCCTAAATGTAAATTACAAGCAACTTCTTTATTTCAATGTCTATGGTCCTGGTCCTTCATTCAAAGCTTCTGGGCATGAGTCCTTACATTAGTGGCATCCACCATGGGGCAGCAGATCCCCATAGGTGCCCTTCTGCTTTTATTTAACTATTGGGATACTTCTATAACATCATCCACGAAATATAGTAAATCTGTTAAACAATGGAAACGCATCTCCCTTTTGGCGGCAAGACACTGCATCATGAGAGAATGTCTCCCCACCCGCCCACTGTTCATAAACTAAAAGCTGACCTTCTACAACTGTTACATTTAGAGAAATTAGATGCCGGAATGCACTTAGAAGAGGAACACAAAGTTCAGAATTTCCTTAATAGATGGTTGCCATTTATACATTTTTCTTTTTCCTCTTCTGAACAAGAATAATGTCTATCTTCATTCCAGTTTATTGCATCTTATACTTGCCAAATCTAGGGGTTACATCATGAATTTTGCTCACATTATTTTGTGATACTGGATAGGTGGACTTGGGGACAGAGTACCCATCTCCCCGATTACCTGTCACGCAATAGGGAGTGCTACCTATCTGCCAAAATTGTTTATTTAATTATCCTGAGGAGACATAGGGGTCTATTCACGAAGCAGCCGAAGGATCTTGCCATAGCTTCGGCCGATCCTTCGGCTAGCTTCGGCCCCAGGACCCCTTCGGTTCAGTAGAACCGTATGGCTGATGTACAGGCTATTCACAATAGCCCGTACAGCTCCCGAACTTAGCCGAGCGGCTCAGTCGAGCCGAAGGCATATGCCTCAGTTGAGCCACGCCAGCAGCCTGCTTCTGACAGCTGGGCGGAGCCAACCGTGATCTTACGGCTGGCTCCGGCCACTTGCAGAGAGATCAGCGTCACTGGTTACCAGCTAACCAGGGACACTGATCTCCAGACAGCAAACTCTCCCGGGCGCTCCGGGAGTCTCCCGCTCCCGGCCGCCCAGGAGAGAAATGCTGCTTTTTCTTTTTTTTCTTTATTCTGACACGGAGCCGTGTCAGGATAGAAAAAAATTTGCCCATAGGAATGCATTGCTAGATTCCTATTGGCTATTTCAATTTGCAATAGCCAATAGTAAACTAGCATTGCAGCCACCCTCTGCTGCAGTTCTCCATCAGGTCCATCAGCAGAGGGCAGGTACAATGCTAGTTTACTATTGGCGATTGCAAATTGAAATAGCCAAAAGGAATCTAGCAATGCATTCCTATGGGCAAAAAATATAATTGTTTTCCTATTCTGACACGGCTCCGTGTCAGAATAAAGAAAAAACAGAAAAAGCAGTGTTTCTCTCCTGGGCGGCCGGGAGTGGGAGACTCCCAGAGCGCCCGGGAGAGTTTTCTTTTCTTTTTTTTGATGGCAGCAGAACCGCAGGCCAATAGAAAACTGTTGGGCGGAGCTAGCTGTCATTGCTAGCTCCGCACAATCGTTTTCTATTTATTTTTTTCTACTTGTTTAACAATTTTTTTGTTCTGCTCGGTCCCACAGAGGGATCGAGCAGAACAGCCAAACCGAATGCGGCTCAGCGGCATTTGGCTATTCACTCACTCCTGTTCGGCATCTATAAGATTAGACCGAACAGCGGCGAGTAGCCTGCCGGAGGTTTGGCTTAGCTGATCCAGATGCTGGATCGGCTCAGTCGAACTCCTCCTGCACTTCGAGTCTGAAATAAGCTGTACCAGCCTGCAGTGAATAGCCGAACAGCAATCGGCTCACTTCACTTCAGGTCGGTCTTTCACTTGGCTGCCTACGGCAGCTTAGTGAATAGACCCCATAATGTGGCATTTGAATATTATGGTATTCACTATCCTTCCGGCTAGTCTTCCATGTATGGTATATGTTTATGTTTGTGTTTTTTGTTTAAATTGTTGTTACTCCTGAACTGATATATGTGTTCATTGCATTGTCTTACATTGTTTTATATAATCATATGAGACACTGTACCTGATGTTTTGTACTCTAAGATCAAAATTTTGCAAAATAAAAAATGTTATAAAAAAAAAGGTACAATCAGTTATTTATGCAATTGCCAAAAAGATTTACTGCCTGTTTTTCCAAAAGCAACAGTCACATTCTTCTGTCAATTTTGCTACCAGTTCTAAAAGGATGGATTTCTTTGCTATAGGTAACAACTTTAATAAATAGAAAAAATCCCATATTTTTAAGAAGTTAGTTGTGTATGTTTACCTTATTAGCTACTTTAAATGCGTTGAAAATATTGTATTTTTATGATCATAACTACACCACTGGTTTATGGTTCTTCTTTTCCCCAATCGATAACTTTTAGCTCCTTTTTAAATTATTTGTGAGAAACTAGTTGATGAAATAGCCATTAAAAGAGTATTTTTTTTGTGCAAAAGGAGAAGCTAATATTTGCATTCATGGTTTTCTGAATTATTTGACTTGTATTAGAAAAACGTATCATAACTGTTGTTTAAATGGCATTCACTTTTGCTTCTTATCCATATTGCCAGCATAAAGTAATTACCTACACCAGCCAGCCATCAGGTCAGTAAATGAAGACTTGATTGAATCTGGCAATACATATGTTATAAAATTAAATCTGTGATATATACTTAGAAAGTGAAGTATCATTGATTTAGTACTGTGCATATCTTATAGTTGTTCTTTTCTTTTCTGCTCTACCTTT
Source organism: Nanorana parkeri (assembly GCF_000935625.1). Lineage (NCBI taxonomy): Eukaryota > Metazoa > Chordata > Amphibia > Anura > Dicroglossidae > Nanorana > Nanorana parkeri. Next base: position 63,431 of record NW_017306866.1, on the reverse strand, counting down.
GCTCTAATAAATCATTCATGCAACAGGCACTAAAGAACAACTGCAGTCTATTTAAAAGTACTTCTCAATCAAGCAATAGTCTAATAAGATGCATGTGCAGATAAAGTTAAAGTCATAACTGCCAACTATAGTAAATGATGATCCATAATGTGAGAGTGAGCCAAAAACTGTTCTCCAGTGAGTGCAAATAGCTCTGAACAGCAGTGATCAGGTTAAGTTTCAAGGTTAAACTGGGATTATATACAGAATTATAAAGAATAATCTAAATAACAGCATGGGCTTCATAAAAAGTTATGTTTAACTAAAAAGATCATTTGCTATGATAAAGTGTAACATGTTATTGGATGTGCAACATTTTATTAAAATATATATATTTTTAAATGATGGATTACCGGCTATCATGCTGACACATTGCATCAATGGCTGAAATATTTAAGCCAGTTTTAGATAAACTAGCTTTTTCAGAAGGCAGGATTTTACTGGACCCAATCTAGTTATTAATGATTTGGTTGATAAAATACAAAATCGTGTTTTCATTTTTGATAATAGTACAAAATGATGTAGAAGTACTAAAACTCAGCTAGGTAGTGACATATTACATGAGGATTTTCAAATAGCAAAATGGATAGTTTAATGTCTAATTAATTGTAAAGTAAAATTTAGGCTTATGAATGTAGACCATAGCACTGTATTAAATGGCATAGTTAGGCAAAACCAAGGTGAGGAACAACTGTTTGCTAAGCAGCCCTCACTCAGTGCTAAATGGGAGCTACAGCAAACACAATTTTGTCATGTAAAAAAAAGGAGACCTTTAATGGGCGCAACTAGGCCATACACTGTACAAAGGTGATATGTGATAACTGAAGGAGTTCTAAAATTAAGGATAGGGGAATGCACTGAAATAGATAACATCAGCACAGTATGCTTGTAGTCCAGCAGTGGGGAGCTCATGTAAAGCTGACAATGCTACTTAGGATTTTGTTGAATCAGTGGCAGTGTTGTCATCCCATTACAGGAAGTTAAGCAGTGGCTGCATTTCTGGCAGGATCACCAAGTATTTTTCTAATTAATTAAAGCATTTTTGTTGAGACATAACATAAGAAAATACATGTAGTTGAAATATGTGATGAATATATATACACTGTATATTTGTATTTAAAGACAGTATAAAGATATAGCAAATAGACCTGTTATTCCAAAAATGGTAAAAAATAAAAATAAACAAATGGTAAAAGTAAGAAGAAAGTGTAAGAAGGGTTTTTTTTAAACAGTAAGAATGCTTTTCACTTTAGATGGAAATAAAAAAAAATCAAACTGCAATTTTGAGTTTTCCAGCAATGGGACAGAGTACAAAAACTGTAGGAGTTGTGAAGAAATAAATGTAATGATTTTTTTAAACCTGAGAAATTGTCATACTGTGTAATCCATATAAATGTGAGTTGTAATTCCCAAGTAAATATGGATATTTTTTTAAAAGATTATCGAAAGAAGGACATTCTGGAATGATTTGTGAGGTATTAAATCTGAATGTCCAGATTCACCTGAGGAAAGCACATCCTAGGCCTATCAAGTCTTCTACTAGGTTTAATTTATAACAAAGCGACTGCCCTATTAGCACTCACTGCAAATTGTGCTTGCCAGGGGAAAGTCAGGGTCAGCTCATCCATGAAAGTATACATACATCCTAAATAAACTGTCTTAAAATGTGTTGGTGGGGAGATACCAGCTGAATAGTCTGGTAGATCAGTAACTCCACTATTTGTCAGGCCTGCCATGAGGTCCCACCCATCAAACCAATATACCTGAATTGTTGTCTTCCTATCGCGGTGTTAGGTGAAGTTACAGATAGGAAACTAGCAGCCGTAAAATTACAGGGACCTGGTGAGAGATGTGCAGGCACACAAGGGCCAACAGTAATATATAAGAATAGTAAAAGTGTTCAGTAACCGGTAAGTTGAATAGCATAGTACCAAGGGGAATAGCAGCGCAGTGTCAAAGTCCAGGCTGAGTCAGCAACTAACTGGAGGTAACCAATTTAAAGGGCTAAACCAGGAGAAGCAGTGTCAAAAACCAAGCTGGGTCAGTAACAAACAGGAGGCACAGTACAGAGGATAATCCAGAAGCAGGTGAGGGCAAGCAGTAGTACAGTAATCAGTAGTCTAACAGACGAAAGCCAGGCACACCCAGGATGCAAAAACCAGAACCTATACACGAGTAAAAACTGAAACAGGATGATTCCCTCTAATTTATAGAGAGCTGATTGGGTAACTAACAACAGCTAACCAGAAAGTGGGGCCAGTGACCCACTGCGAGTGATTTAGAAACTAACATTAATTATCAATTAAGTAGTATAGTACGGACTGGCTGAGGAATTGGTTCAACTGAACCTTTACCTATCATCAAGAAAACAGGATATACTCAAGTTAGTGTTCCAACCTCTTGGATGGACAATATCCAAGGTGTATATCCAATACAGTTCACGTCGGAGGAGTTGTTTGGTTCTGTCACCCCCCTAGGATGTTTACTCAAATGCTCTAGGGTCGGTCTGTACCAATACGTCGTTGAGTGTGTTTCTGCGTTTATATATATTGAGTGGTTTGCTCTTAATGGTAGGTATCAGGTTTCTGTCAGCCTGTAGGGTATTGAGATCCTTCAACATCACTGTTTTGACGTTGTCAGAGGCCACAATAAATGTCTGTACAAAGGAAACTCTTTCTTGGACATTGCTCTTAGTAGGGCACACCATGTACCTAGCAACATCTTTGGTCGATGCAGCATCAATGATTGCTGTTGGATAACCTCTTTGTGTAAATCAGTCATGAATATTTGCAATCAGTCCCATGTATTGGGATCAGAACAAATGCGCATGACACGCAAAAACTGGGAGAAGAGCAGGTTGTCGAGCAAATGTTGTGGGTGGGCACTGTCATAATGTAGGCGTGTATTTTTATCTGTAGACTTAGAATAGACTGATGTGGTGAATCTTCCATCCACTATTGTAATCAGTACGTCAAGGAATGGAACCTCGTAATCAGATATGACAGGGTTGAACACCTGAAAATAAGCCATTTACAAAGTACACAAAGTCATTGAAAAATTGTGTGTCACTGGATCAGATCAGGAATATGTCATCTATATATCTAACCCATAACTTGACATGCATTTTGTATAACGCATATTTATATAAATAGCATTCCTCCAATAAAACAAACAGATTAGCAAATGATGGTGCAGCTGAGCTGCCCATTGCAGTACCCCATATCTGTTTAACCTCCCTGGTGGCATTCCTGAGTGTGGCTCGGGGTTAATTTTCATTACCAGCCACACTCGGATTGTGCAAAAGTGTCACTTACCTTGTCCCTGCGAGCCCGTGGTGTCCTCTGCTGTGTTTGCCCGGCCGACGCCAGCATTCGGCTTTCAGTTAAGTTTTCAGGTGTCACAGTGGGGGCGAAGTCGGCGGGAAATTCAAAAGTGCAAACATGACATTTACACAGAATACACACAATACAATATAATCTGCTATAATTACATATATTTATTAAACTATTTCACTTCAATTTTGTCCCTAGCGCTTTGTCTAGTGGCCTGCCTGTACTTTTACTGTACTCTATTGACTGTGGTACGGATCAGGCAGCGCCCGCAGAATTCCCATTTACTGGACCATTTTTTAAATTATTATATTATAATTTATGATTTCGTGTTTCAAACTTTATCATACCCGGGATGTCTACTGGACTCTTGTTTGGACAGAGTTAGTGAGTTATTCCTAAGATTCACTAAGAATTACACGCCTACAATATAAAACAACAAATTGCCATGAAAAACAATGTACCGCTCTGGCATGCTAAAATCCTGCATAATCATACCACCAGGGAGGTTAACGACCTATTTTTTAAACATGTGTAATATTCAGCGCAGTTTTGATAAATAGCCAGCCGGGTTAGTAAAATAAAAGTCTTTATTTTCTCTCTGAGACACTCCAACAGAAACAGCTTGTCTTCAGCAAACAAAACAAATGAACAAAAACTTCTCTTCAATATAACAAAGTCTGGCTCACTGCCTGTATACATACGTCCCTTCTCAGGGTTAGCATCCCAGTCTGCTCTCAGAGGGTCAAACACAGACACTGGTGCCCAGTAATGTATCAGTAGCAGTCCACAGCTCCACACTCAGCCATGTACTGTTTCAAATACACCTCACAGATACTGCTGGCTGGCTGCCTTTGTTCTTTGTAAACTCCCAGCAGGTGGGTTAACCCTAACCAGGCCTGTCAGAGTTGGAAGCTCTTTGCTACCCAATATCTCTTTGAACCTACGGATTCCGGGTCCCATTTGAGGACTACCAATCCTGGGAAGACTGCAAAGCAGTTTTCCTTCTACAAAATCTCCCCTGAACCTCTCACCGTGCATTGGTGAGAACTTCTGACAAACGCTGTTTGTTTTATGTTTTTTAAGAATCCCCTTAAAAGGGACCATGACCTAAACATTGGGGGAAATATACCTTTCATCCAGGATGCATTCTTGGCATCCTTTACACATGAATAAGTTATTTTCCAGAACGAAGTCAAGACAACATAAAATTATGTTGGTACCTCATGTGAGCCATCATGAGACAAAAAATGTTCAATAGCTTTCAAACCCGCCTTGTTCATTATTATAATATACCTGCATATGTCCATTGTGACGGGTATCCATCCTTGTTCAAAGGACTCAAAGCCCCGCAGCTTTGATAAAAAATCTTTTGTATCCTTGATATTTGCTGGTAACTTCTTCACCAAAGGTTGGAGGAAATAATCAATATATTGTGCCATCGATTGTGTAATAGATACAGAACCTGACACAATAGGGCAGAAAGCCAGCGGATTGAAGACACGAGTATGTGAGTGGTCATTGAATAAAAAGTCAGCAGTCATATCGTTCAGCCATCTGTTGATCTTGCCCGTGTCAATAATAAACAGAAGTCCTGTCTGTACACAACGTATGTGTTCATGTGTCGATGTCTCATAACTTGAGGTATCAGCAAATAGGGTCAACATGCCCTGTCAATATTCAGAGTAGTCCATGAATACAATCACCCATCCCTTATCTGCAGGCTTTATGATTATTGTTGCATCCTTCTTGAGTGATGCCAATGCATCCTTATCAGCCGTAGTCATGTTGGTGTAAGTCTTGGCACTCCTATTGGCTTGTGCTATATCATGTTTGTTAGTCCATACATAAGTTTCGATTGATTGAAACAGACCTGGTGGAATGAAACTACTGTTCTGCTTAAACATGGGAACCTGTATGCATGTTGGGAGGCTGGGTGAAATAAGTGCTGTTTTATTTTTAAAGATCTTTCAAATTTAAACATTTCCACTTTGAAAGGAAAAGCATAAAAATGGTTTGTGGGGCAAGAAAATAAACCACTAGATAAGAGGTGGCACTCATCCTCTGTCAAGGGTCTCAAGGAGAGATTAATCACTGGGCTTTGTGGTGGGCGCCCCCTGTTGTTTGTAGATCTGGTGTCAACGCTTTTTGGTCTTGCATCCCCTCCGGGATTGCCTGTGTCTTGGGCCTGGGATAAAGGGAAGTTCCCTCTGGAAGACTAGACTCACTTTCAGTAGACAAGTTTTCCAGAGGTCTATCACTGCCAGATGATGCAGTTGCTGTCTATAATGTCGATCAGGTCTTCTTTGATGGGGTTACTAGGCCCACTCTGTGCGTTGCCGGTAAGCCAGGGGTATACCCGGCCTTCTTGGTAATCAAGGTTTACTAGACGCAGCTTGTCTCCTTTGATGTGGCGTTGTCTGTCCATGTGGGTTGTTACTTCGTTCTCAATCTTGTTCAGATCCCTTGTCAGGGACTCTTTATTGATATGCTTCTCCTGGATTGTTGCTTCCAAGGCTGCTAACTCTCTGTTTGTACTTTAACCTCCTCTATCACCAATAGCATGAAATTCAGTAAATTCTACGTGGAGACCTCAACCCAGCGTTCACAAAATTCACTCTTATTCCTCCCGATTGTCAGCTGGTTAGAAATCCTGAAGCCTCTTGGTATCTTTTTCGATCTGTAATACTCAGATAGCATTTGCCCATGTAATTCTAAGTCAGGTTTATTTTTCTTCAGGTGCTTGATTTCTCTGCATAAGTCCACTGGAGTATCACTCCCAAATGCTTTGTTGCTGTCAGAAAACGGAAAAAGGATAACTTCTGCCTCACCAGGGGTGTATGGAAGTCCACTTCTGCTTTGTGTTGATGAACCAGATCCAGTCCCAAACTCCATGGGTAACACCAGTAGTTCAACCTGAGCCTTATAGCCCTTGACTGGATCTAAACATTTCCATAGTTGTAACCCTAGGGAAGGGTTAGTAATATCACTGGGGGTATGTGCCAAATCAGGAATGTAGAGAAGGCTTGTCGCACTCCTTACCGGATATCCTAGCTGTCAGGGAAGGGTGCTTGTAATGACTGCGGATGGCACCGCTTGCTCTAAATTGTATAAGGAACGTCACCAGCACACCAAGAATCCCTTTGAGGATTACCAAATGTTCATTTATTCAGAACCATGTCAAGTTTAAACAAGTAATTTTGGAGCCGCACACGGCCCCCTCATCAGGCTTAGCATTGACAAAGTGCTGTCAGAACTATTTGGGGCTAAAAGGAATTAAACTATAATGCCTATACATATTATTCTACGTATTGTAACATGGGCATCCTGGAATCCATCTTTGTTCTGTCTATTCTATCAGTATATAAGGTGAATTTGAGTTCATGTTTTCTGGACAAAAACGCTAACATCAGCAAATCTTAGAGCCTTACCACATACATTCCCAGGTTGTAAATTGTGGGGGTGCTAGACAACAACGACAAGATAAGTTTGGCCATGGTGCCAGACTGTGTTAGAATGAGATTGATGGAATTGCCATGTTTCAAACTTTACACAGAACAAAAGAGACTACCATTATTTTTTTCTCATCATAGAAAAAAAAGCTCACTATAAAAGTTACCTTGTATACAATATTATTATTTGAAAAGAATGGTATTAGCAATAATGTCAATTGTATTATTAGTATTGCATAGAATATATTCTATTGCAATATTGCATAGAATAATTAAAATATTTGCATAAGAATTTAAATATTTACTTCATTTAGTAATTTTATATGTTTTATACAATATTCAACATATATATATATATATATA